>NW_026571071.1:0-50000 GCF_026225935.1 Boleophthalmus pectinirostris
GCGAGATCAGTCAATATAATTTAACATACAGTTAACTATCCAATTATTAACAACTTATTCCATTGACTAAATTATTTGAATTTACCTCCTTTAGGATGCGGTCAATGACTTTTTGATCCATTTTGCTTGTGACGGCATCTTTGCGTAAGCGAGAGGCCACAGTGCCTAGGTAGTCCAGTGATGCTACCCTGAGTGCCATTTCTGTTTGTTTGTTACTGAACTGGTGAACCTGGTGTTAAAAAGACAAAAGATGAGAATTTGTTTTGCCTTTTAATTAAGAATGTTTTTGTTAAAATAAAATAAATTAAATAAATAGTACTGACCAACAATCGTCCCAGTAAGCTGAGCAGCAATTCAGCAGCAGGCCATTCAGGCCTGTTAACAGTGGAAAGCAAGTCATGGACAAAGTTCTCAAACAGAGGCCTGTAGTCTTCTTCACCCTGCTTACTCCCACACCTGAAATAAATTAATAATTACAGTTTTTTTTAAACATAAAGCCGATGTTTCTATAGAAACCAACTTACTTTTTAAGAAAAACCGACAGAAAATTCTGTGCAGTCCTCATAGCTGTTTCGTAAGCATTTGTGATTAGGACATCTTTATCAACCTAGCACATAATAAACACATTTTAATAATAATGGTAACAGAAAATAAAAAGAGAAAATGCAGATTTTGAAAAGTACCTTCTTGTTGTGTTCTTCCTCTCCATCTCTTTCAGACGGTAATTGTACCACACACTGAATGAGCTGAAGGACAAGGGCAGAAACCATCTGGATGTAAACGTATTCACCATCCGAGTCACTGCTTAACCTAAGAGTAGAATATGTCTCATAAACATTTGTTCGCATTAAAATAAAACCACTTGAGTTATGAATTATGAATCACCTAAAATTCCTGAGGCTGCGTTTACTCGTAGGCAATCTTGCCAGGGAGGTGAAAATCTCTTCAAGAATTAGCTGTCTGTGTTTCTCATAACGTGAAAAGACCTAGATAGATATAACATTTAATATTGCAATAATGAAAAGTATAATGAAAGACATGTCTGTATTATATAATAACATCAAAAAAGGTACAAGATCTAAAAAAAAATAAAATCTAATAAATCCATTACATACCGCTGTCACAAGTGTGATTGCACATAACTGCAACTCACTGACATTCTCAACAAAGAAAGGGGTAATGCCCAATGTAGACACCTGATCAGAATAACAAATAATTCAAGTCACAAGGATCAAACATTAATGCTTTTTTTTTTGTAAGTAAGTAAGGTCCTACCTGGAGAATAGTAGTATCAGTGAGTAGCTGAATCTCAAGGAGCTCTGACATATTGCCCACAATATCACAAACTTTATTGTAGAGCTTTACTACCACCTTCTGTTTAGAGCTGGAACATTTGGCCCTTTTGGATTTTGAACTGTGGACACCACCTACATCCAATAATGGAAACATTTAAAAACTCAGTTAAACTCAGATCAAACAGTGTGGTTATGATGTTCACTAAGATAATGACTATGTATTTGTTTAAAGATAATGCTGACCTCCATGAGGATCCACCCTATAGACTGGGTCATACTGAGGGTATAGAGTATTCAGCAAGTGGAACTTGGTGTATTGCAACACTCTCTCAATCACATCCTCAATGTAAACCGCTTTGGGCATGTGTGGAGATGTCATGATGTTGAGGGCAGTCAGACAGGCATCTGCAGATCTGGTCACTCGTTCCATGATGAGGTCACGCCACAGCTTCTCTTCGTCCATTGAATCATTATCCTAAAGCACATTATAACATTACACTCCTGACAAACGGTTTCTAACAACTCTATTACAAAGAAGAAGAATGTATCATTTATACTTACATAATGCATTAATGTGGAAAGTTTGACACTGTCCTGAATATTCTTCTCTAGAATATTCAAAACTTTTACCAGTCTTTCAGAGGGAATCTGTCAAATGAAGTAAAGTTCTCTTTATCTCCTATTGATGAAACTTTAGAAAACTTAATAGCTCTTTCATTTTCTTACCTTGTTGAAAATACCCATAGCTTTAATCTTAGCAGAGTCACTGCTAAGCTCACTCAACTGATGCTGTCCAAGCAAGAGTTCCTGAGGTATTTCGTCATCATCTGCATAAAAAAAAGTGTTAAAAGGTTTCTTGTAAAGTTTTAGCAAAACATAACAAATAAATAAATAATGTCTGCTTTACCTGTGGCAGTAAAATCTGCATCTTCAAGGTTCTCTAGTATGCTGTCCAGGGTGGCTGTAAATCTCTTGAATGTGGATGAATCCATCATTTCTGTTAAATACAAAATGGGTGCTTTATTGATTTAAACAAAAAGAGAGTATATTTTTAAAAATATCTTTAAAAAAAGAATGCTTGTTACCTTCAACTGTCTGCTTGGGTTCATGTGACTTTTTACTTTTCTGCTTCTCCTTTTTGCTTAGTTTTCTTGCAACTTATTAAGAACAAACATTGATTTTGTGAATAACACAGTCATTCAATCTAGGAACCAAATAAATGTATGACCAACAGTGACGTTTACCAGCAGTCAGGCTTGGTGGTGGAGAACTTTCATCTGAATCCGCTGAACTTCTATCACGATGGCGGCCACTTGAAGACCGACCTCTTTTCTCCTCACATTTCCAGGTCTTGTCATTGTCTCTCTTGGATTTTTTTCTCACAACTGTGAAAAAAGCTATATTAAAACCTGTAGTTTATTGGTTACATTTAGAGAGGCATTGCACACTGCTCAAAACACTTTGAAAACACATCAAATCTCAATGTGGACATTTTCTTTATATCTATACAAATATGGACAGACTTGTGTCTTCAGAACAAAATGATGCCACCTTTTTAATGGAAATACAATTTTCAGCCTACAGAGGGCTTCATTTTATAGACACCCTGAAAATCAAAGTGAAATAATGATATGGACTAGCTGGTCCATTTTGCCACAATTTAATTTCTGCAACTCAAAATGCTTCTCAATATCATACTTGGCCCCCACACGTTTAATAATGTCGTGGCATGCCCCTAATGAAACGACGGATGGTGTCTTGTGGGATGTTCTCCCAGATCTGTATAAGAGCATCACTGAGCTCCTGTAGAGTCTGAGGAGCAACCTGGCGGCGTCTGACAGACGCCAAACATAATGTCCCAGAGGTGTTCTATTGGGTTTAAATCAGGTGATCGTGAGGGCCATTCAACTGTATCAATCCCTTTATCCTCCAGGTACTGCCTGTGTACTCTTGCCACATGAGGCCGGGCATTGGTGTGCATTAAGAGGAACCCAGGACCTTCTGCACCAGCTTAGAGTCTGACAGTGGGTTCAAGGATTTCATCCTGATACCTAGGTCTGTGCATCCCTCCACGGATATGCCTTCCCAGACCATCACAGACCCACCACCATCTTGCTCATACTGAACCATGTTCCAGGCAGCAAAGCGTTCTCCTTGTCTTCTCCAGACTCTTTCACGTCTATCACAGGTGCTCAGGGTGAACCTGCTCTCATCTGTGGAAAATAACATGGCACCAGTGGCAGACTTGCCAATTCTGGTGTTGTCTAGCAAATGAAGTCTGTTTCTGATTGTTTGGGCAGAGACATTGACACCAGTGGCCTGCTGGAGATCATTCTGTAGGGAATGGGCATTGCTCAACCTGTTCCTTCTTGCACAAAGAAGCAGATATGGGTCCTGCTGATGGGTTGAGGACCTTCTACGGCCCTGTTCACCTCTCCTAGTGTAGCTGCCTGTCTCCTGTAATCTCCTCCATGTTTTGGAGATTGTGCTGGGACACATTAAATCTCCTTGCAACTGAATGTGCCATTTTGGAGAAGTTGGACAATTTCTGCAGCTTCTGTAGGGTTAAGGAACAGCCTCATACTCCCAGTGGGAATAATCCCTCTAGGGAGAAACTGGGAATGATCTCCACATGGAAAACCAGTCTTGTTTTAGGCGATGTCTCGTTGTTGCCACTCTAGTGCACCTGTTGTTCATTTCCGTTAAAAGAGGTGCCATTCTTTTGTACCTAAGACATTGCCCTGTACATATTTGTATAGATATCCAACAAATTTTCTTCCACATTGAGATCTGATGTGTTTACAAAGTGTTCTTTAAATTTTTTTGAGCAGCATATTTCCTTTCATAATACACTTCTTACCCTCATTATCTGAGTCTTCACTTTCTTCTTCAGAGTCGGACACAACATACTTGGGTTTCTTACTGACCGCACTGTGTCTACGCTTGTTTGATGACATTTCTGGAAAGACAAAAAAAAGTTGAGCAAGAATATTTTAATAAAAATGTGGTGCTTATATGCAACATACTTTACCTGATCTGGAAGACCAGTCTCTGGATGAACGAGCATTCCTGCTCTCCCTAATTATTTGTTTTATTTCATCAATACTGAGTCTCTTAAGCACAATTACAGGCTTGGCTGCTTTAGCTAGATTCTTAACCAGTGACACTCTATCCAGCACAACTCTAGGTTCAACCAGCCCATCAACACATTTAGTACTCGAATCCCGCTTCAGTTTAGGAATGACAAAGTTTTTCAAATTTGTTCCCGTGCCACCCAACAGGTATGAGGGAAACTCACTGGCCTTGGTTTCCACAGTCTGTTTATCTGAAATCTGACAACTACTCTTTCGGTCTTCCTTGTTAGCAGAAGAGGTACTTTCTGTCTTTGGTCGTCTATTGAGGTCTGTGGATCTTTTACTCCCATCATGCTTCGTTTTAGGGCAATCTGCTTTAGTGGGCTGGTCACCACATTGTTTATTATAGTTTTCCTCAGATTGTGCCAGTCTGTGCTTCTTTTCCGCATCTCGTTCATCTCCTCGGCCTTTGCAGCGCTCTTTATCTTTTTCACGAGTTTTGTCTTGATCTTGATTCCTCTCTTTATCCTTACTGCGCCTGCGGTCTTTGTCAGGCTCTTTATTTCTTTCTTGAATCTTTTCGGTGTCTCGATCTTTTTCCTTGTTGCGATGTCGGTCTTTTTTGTGATCTGGCTCCTTTTCTTGGGTTTTGTCTTTTGTCCGCTCTTTACCCTTATTGTACTTCAAATCTTTTTCTTGATCTTGGTCCTTTGCTTGGGTTTTGTCCTTGGTCCTCTCCTTATCCTTACTTTGCTGCACATCTTTGACTGGCTCCTGGATTTTTTCTTGGATTTTGGCCTTTTCTCGTTCTTGGTCCTTGTTTCGATTTCTATTTTTTTCCAGTTCTTGGTGCTTCTCTTGCCTTTTGTCCCGCTCAGTTTCTTTTACCCTTTTCTGTTTTGGTTCTTTATCCAGGTCCTGATCTTTTTTCTGCATTTTATCAGTGTCCACCTCTTTAGACCTATTTCGATTTCGTTCTTTAATGACATCTTGGTCTTTTTCTTGAGGTTGACCCCTACCTCGGTCCTTGTTAAGACTCTTTTCCTTGTCTTCTCTAGCTTTACTCCGTTCATCATTTTTATTCTGGTCTCTTCCATCCTTGCTGGGTTCCCTGTTTTTGTGTTTGTCCTTATTACTGTCTCTATTTTTTTCCACACTTTTGCTCCGGTCTTTTTCCTTGTGTCTGTTCTTTTCCTTATCTGTTTCAGTGGAGGTATTCATTTTTGTGCTATCACTGTTTTTTTGACTATCAGGGATCCTGGCATTGCAATGATGACTGCTGTTGTTTCTTTCCTCTTTGAAAGTAGTTTCTAAATTGGGTTTGTGTTTCTGACGTAATGTGTCCATTTCATTGTGTTCTGTACTGCTATTCTGTGCGACATTTTGTAGTTTAGGTTCCTTCTGGCTTTCCTGGTGGTTTTTATGAGTATCAAACTTTCTAGAGTTATCTGTATGTTGTTTAATGAAGCCTTGATTTTCAACAACTTTGTTTCCCTTATCATCTGTCTTCAATTTTAGGCGTTTTAGGTGATCTTCACAAATCTCTCGAGGTTCCAAGACCACCACAGGATGTGCTTTTCCTAGACCAGCTTGCTCTAGATCAATACTGACCATCAAAGCAGGCCGACCTGTACCATTATTTGTAGCAACAGTCTTTCTGGGTGTCATCTTGCTGCTGCGGTTACCCTTTTGGCCATCTCCCACTTCAGAAAATCCTCCAACTCCAGGTTTCTGGGGATATGAGTCCTGTTTTCGTTTCTTCAGTGGTTTGTCTACAAGGAAATAAGTACACTTAGTTAGCAATATTAACACATCAATATAAAAAGCAGAGAAAATGCATATCTTCACCTTTATCCTGAACATCCTTATTCCAGCGTTCTTTCTCAAATGATGACTCATGTTCTACTCTCTCAGACTCTGAAAGTGCATCTGTCTCAGCTTCATCACAGGCAGATGAATTAACAGCACCAGTGTCTTTTGTATTGTGTTGGACAACAGGCAGATGACAGTTTGCCTGCTCCTCAGCTTCTGACTTCTGTAAAGACTCTTGGGTAGTCCTTGACAACGGAGTATCCTTCATTACACTAGTATCTACGTGATTGGCATTTTCTACAGCAGGCATGTCTCCAGAGTGATCCGTGTCAGAAGATCGTACTCTAGTCAGTTTTAAAGTTAGCCTTGAAGAGTCCTTCACTGGTGAGCTTACTATGTCATACAAAGCATTTTTATCAATTTGTTCATATTCCTCCTTGTTCCTTTCTTTATGTTTCTTTTTGTACTCCACTGAAGTTACGCGTTTGTCGGGTAGATCATTGGGTGACTGTATGATGACCCTTGAACCTATAGAAATACAAATTGGATAAAATGTATAATTTGAGAGCATTGTCATTAAAAGTATCATTACAATATTGTATCAATTGCAAATGTACGTTTTGTGGTCTCTTCATGTGCAGCAGGAGAACATGTAGAATTTGGAGATCCCACAGAAAATGCAGCACCTTTTGTGGAGGAGCCATTTGCCTGACAATTACAAGACATGTTTCAAGTGTTTTTGTGAACTGAGGTTTGAATAAGGTTTAACGTTTTATAAATTACCTCATTTCCTAATCGTGTCATGTTCATGTAGGTATCATTGGAACCAACTCGTACATTGTGATTGGAGTTATTTGAGAGCTGTCCAGAGACCTTGTTGTCATGGATATTTCTCATCCCGGCAGCTATGAAAACAAATAGTATAAAACATTAAATTGATTAGATAAAAATCAACTTACAAGTACTTACAGCTAGTCATGACCTGTGTAATATTACCATAACTACCCCAGTTATGATGTGTGCTAAAGAAAAGTTGTAACTCACCTTGTTGAGCTTGTTGGTGTTGAGAATAACTGGGTGGATTGTATTGCAAGTAGTCGTCGGGACTCTGTGGGGTGTAGGGACTGGATATGGGACTGTTCTGTTTGGTTATAAATCTTGCACCAGACCCAGACTGCTGAGGAGTAAAACATCTGAAAAAGATAAATGATTCTTCATAAACAGATGGAACTATGCATCTTATTTCTAATCTAAATTAACTATGATGATGTAGGGTGCTTACCCAGAAGGACTTGGGGGAACAGAGGTTTGCTGATAGTTAGATGCCGGACTGCCGTGAACTTGATTCTGAGTCACTTTGTACTGCTGAATCAAAGATGGCTGCCTAACACCTTAATCGACAGAGAAAAATAAAACAGGTTACCTGGATAAATCTGACACATCCTGAACAAGTCAAACTGCTACTCTTTTTATGTAGTAACAAAGTATATTTGTCACATTCATGCAATCATTACTAAGCAGAAAATAAACTAAAGAGCAAGTATGTAAGTACATTTAGTACAGTTAATTCTATTATTGCTCAAAAGTGCTTCAATGGTGCTTCTAATAACTGATGAATAATACATTACATTATGGCAGATAGAATGAACTTATATAAACTTGTACAAATAAAACATTTAATCAGTATTAATTTTAAACCATCCCAAAGCCCATGTCAGTAATAGACAACTGAACATGCTCAGTAGCAGGGCAACAACTTGAGTTCTCCTCCTTACCACCCCAAACCTCGTTCTGGGAAGGCATACTTTTATCCCTGAAGATTTTGGGGTTCCTTGACAACAAGGTTTGCAACAGCAAAGGCATTTCCCCTTCTGGTTCATCATTGCCCAGATTGTCCTTCAATTCACTAAAAGAAAAATGCCTTTCATTATAAGATTCTTGAGCAACACACATGGCTCCATAAATAAATAATTTTACTTACATATGTTCAGTAGAGACTTGGTTAAGACTGTGGACGAGCTGAGTCACCAAATTTTCATCCCGACACACCAGTAAATTGTTTACCTCTTCAGAGATTCTACTGCTGTACAGTAGACCTTTAGCAGTTGTAGCAGGCAGTGGAGAAGGCAACGGTAGCTGGTTCAACACTACATGGAGAAAAAAACGTTGAAGTGATAATCAGCATTTTTATTTTTTAAGGATTTTTGAATATATGGATAATACCAAATGCACTTAAAGTGACTTACAGTCTGTCAAGCTAGCAATTCCAGCAAGAGTAGTGATGGGAACATGAGGCATATCACCATTCATGCTGAAGATGAGGTCAAGAGACAGTGTCAGAAGCTAAGCTGTTCAATAACACTCTTCCTATTCCTCACATCTCCGAAATCCTTGAAACAAACAAAGGATTTACATAAGCCACATTTATAAGCCACATTTAAAATAAAATAAGGTTGTCTACTTGTATTAGAAGCCATCAAGAAATGACCTGGAAAATAGTTGGGGGTCAAAGTAATTTAAAATTCCAAAAAAATTATAGAATTAAGTGACACATGAATGTTTCTTGTCTATGAAATGCAATGGTTTCTATAATATTTTGTTCGGGCAAAATGTTGTTCTTCTTAACAGATGTATTATTTCGTTATAAGAAGCTAACGCTGCTTTTTCTGTTTTGTAACAACAACATTACCGTGGAATCGTGAAAACTTGGCTAAATCACAGTTTCCCATATTTGAGAAAGTGGTCGCCTTTTCACGACAAACTCTCACGGTCACAACTGATTTGTTATCAAAATGGTATGGATGAACAAATGAAACCAGTCCTAACAAGCCCATATAAAGGACAAAAACATCCCAGTCAATGTATTTGCTATTACTAACTGTAATTACTGTTTCGGTAGTTTATGAATACATTTCCCCGCCATAGCACCAATTATAGCACATTATTACTAAGGTATTACTAGTTTGCCAACACTGAAGATACGATCAGGACGCAAAATATGTTTTCTGAAGGTAACCACAATCAGTTCGTTGTTAGCCGGCTAGCAACAACTGGAGATAAAGCTATGCTAACTGGCTAGGTATCTGTTTAAGTTGCCCTAGCTAGCATCATTGCAACTGTATCAAACCCAATCGTTTATATTGAACCGCTTCTCCTAAACGCACATGTAAAATACTGTTTTTCTATTATAAGTTTACATCTACTACGGTACTATTAACCTTATCTTTATCTGACAAAGTAGACCTCGGACTTGCCTAAGGAAGCGTAACCCCGACCCGACGCCAGGAAAGCAGGGGTACAAAGCAAAGACCCCATCACAAATGATTACTATCGCTCTGGCTAACCCCTGAATGCTCTCCAAGTGCAAGGTAATGTCCAGCACAAAACGGCAAAGGTCTTGGTAAAAACGATACAAACAAAAAGCGATTGTTATTGTTGAATGTGTCTTATTTACCTCGGGATGTGATGAGAAAGAGAAGTGGCTCTGGAGGAGGAGAGGGGGAGGAGCAGGAGTAGGATGGCAGCTGGAGAAGAAGAGCTCCCTCTTCGTCCCCCAGTCCACCCGGAGAGGATCCAGGCTAATGCTACTGCGCTACGAGGATCTGCACTGTTTTTACTGGGACTGGCCCCTTAACTGAAACAGGGCACTCATTAGGGGACATAGCAGCTATTTTCAGGTATCATTTAATTTAACATTAAAGTTAAGCAAAACCAATAAGATAAATAGACTAAATTAACCACTTGGTGGGTTGTGCGGTTTTATACACTAAATGAGTGAATATTACAAACACATAATTTTTTCATGGCTTACTACTACTCCACCCTCAGAGTAAATTGATGCATAGTCAAAAAGGTTCCAAGATCTTGCAGCCTATCTAAAAAAAACAACTACAGAATACAGAAAAAACAGGGAAAGTTACGTTGTATGACAGACGTCTTTGCATAGGCCTGTAACTACTTACAGCGGTTGTCTGATTGAGGGTCCATTAAATAGCCTTATTAGAAATAATTGTAGGCCTACTGCAATGCAACTAAGGCCTAGGCTATATTTGTCTTCTGCAATGTAGGCCCAAGTATAGGCCTACCTAAACTAAACTAAATTTAAAAAAAAAAATTATACGATCCTCTTTTGTTGTCAAAGCATTTAAAGCTACCGTCTGAATGGGAGTTGGAGTTGCACAGTAGTGGCCTACATTTAGGCGTTGCTAACTTCATTTTAAGCTTATGATTGACAGACACATTAGTGTTGTGTTTTGATCATCTGATAGGCGAAAACTAGACCCACATCTTTCTTTAAATCAAATCAAAATAATTCTGAATTCATTGACACTACTGGTGACACTATTGTGGTATTGCACGCCTAATATCAGTGCAATTATAACACATGAGTCACAACCATGGAAATATAAAAAGATAAGAAGTTCTTTTATGGTTACAACCTGGATCAATTAACTTAGTCCCACACACTTTGTGCATGAGAACTTTATCAAGACCAAATAAATGCATATTTTCTGTGCTGTACTTTCACACACTTTTTTGCTGTCTTAAAAAGCCATGAGCTGTGGTACCACAGACTACATAGACCATTAGGTTTCCCTCTAGTGGACTTCCTGGAAAACAACATTTCAGGCCTCAGATATGCCTATTTATTGATTGTATAATTTTATTTTGCCTCTTTTACAGCTGTAGGAGACTGAGCTGGTTGTCACCTGTAGACATCATACTTGAATAAGACACTGCTTTCTTATCTTATTGTGATAAATGCATGCAATAGGCTATATGTGTTTGCGCAAGTAATTGTTTGGTTTTGTATTTTGTGATAAGCTGTAAAATTCACACATTTGCCTGTATCAACATGGTTGTGACATCCACCACTGACTCAAGGAGACAACCATCCTCAACTGAACACACAATGGTTTGAAGAAGATGGGTTGAGCCTGCAAGCTGAAGGATGATTGAATTTAGCTGATCTATAGCGAGACATTTTATTTTTCAGATTTATATAGCTTTAATGACAGGCTTTTAGAACAAAAACACCAAAACTTGAGAATTCTCAAAAATGTAACAGTCTATCACTGTAAATGTATATATAATAAAAACTTTTTATTTCTGAGAAAAAATTCCATGTGTTGATTTGCAACCCTTTTATGTAGCACATGGAGCAAAATACTCATTCCCTTCCCTAAATTCCACAGATTCCTCATTCCCTTCACAAAGCAATAGAAACATTAACTATATATGTACAATTCCAATGTTTTAATAGATTGACATAAATAGTAGTTTCAAAAGTAAAATTTATTATATTCTATTTTTCCTTCACAATTTTTATGCAAAATGTGATTATGTGCATGATAGCATTATTATTTATTCATTATTTCTTATGTAGCTTTGTGTTTGCTTTTGTCATGCCACATTTGAAATTTATTAGATTTATTTCCCACCAAGTTCTAATGATGGTATAAGCATATCCCAGCAACCATGATAGAAATGTAAAAATAGGCCTAACTGTCCTAATATACAGTATTTTCAGCTAAAATGTTCTCCATGTCCTATTGAATGGCCTTGACCTACAAGGAAATAGATATGGATTTATATACATGAATAATGATTCCATGGGGCCTATAAAATCTCCATTTATTCGGATTATTTTTGTGTGTAAAAAAACAAACATTAAAACAAAAAGTGACTCAACTTACTGCAGTCTCCCCTAATAGGTGACTAGTTAACACAATTGTGAGTGGCCCTCTGAAGAACCCGCAGTTGGCAAGTGCCTGAGATCAACTGATTGGGTGAGTGAGTATCTGCGCCCCCTATATTTATCATATTTTGCCTACTTGATAAGATTATTGATGTATTTAAATAAAGATCATTGCACAGTTGTTGTAAAGGACAGTCCACGTTCATGTGAAAATAGAAGCAGCTGACTCACGTAGACCCACGTGTGGACTGCGGTGTTGTGTCCAGGGCCCCGGGGTTTCACGCTAATTACGTTGCTTCAATGGGTTTAACCATGAGCCCCTAACCCGTGACGGTCATGAGGAGTTTTTGCCCATTCTTCACAGACACTCGGGCAGGATATTTGAACAGTGAACCCGCACAGTGCTCCCTGGACCTGTCTTTTCTACATTAACTATCAAAGCACGATCTCTGCGACTGAATTCTTATTCTGCTTGGTAAGTAGTCCTTCAGTTTTGTTGTAAAGCCCTCTTATACTACTACTGTACTGTTACTGTATAAAAATGTTTTCTAAGCTACAAAACATTATATAATTCGATTTGTAAACGTGCAGAGATGTAGTAATAATAATAATAATAATAATAATAATAATAATGATGATGATGATTTATTATTATTATTATTGTTATTATTAATAATAATAATAATAACTTAGCTGCAAGTCCCAGCAAATGATCAAAACAATTGATATGCTAAGTAACTATAACCAAGCTACCATCTTATCTATGCCTACTGCAGTTTTTGTCTTGACTATGGTGTGTTTATATATATATATATATATATATATATATATATATATATATATGGTTCCATGGTTAAGAAACAATTTCTAATCAATTTCTAATAAAAGGTAGGCTTTGAGAGCCTGTGCTACTGTAATATTAAATTATTAGTCCCCCAATTTCAGTTAATTCTATGGACATCAACAGCAATGAGAACTGTAAATATTTTGAAAGGTACAATAATTTTCTAAATCAATTTTTCAGACTTGATGAGGTGCAACCGTACCAACGGGATGCCTCGTGGAGACTTCAACATCTATTTTGCCAGTGGCAGGGGAGGATATGTCAGAGCTGAGGAGTATGTACTTTTAAATCTCCTGAACTGATGTAGGCATATCTGTGATGTCATTATTTTCCTTTTTGCGTTACTGCATTGTCTTCATCAGGGCTATAGGCATTGCTCTGCTGGTGATCATCTTGGCTGCTCTTCTTATTCTGGGATGCTGGTACCTTAAAAAGAGGAGTGGCTACAAAATAATTGGAGTAAAATTGCATTTCTTACTTAAAATATCTACTTTATGCTTTACTGTATGTGATTATCAATAAACATCTTCTAACAACAGAGCACAAGATCAGGATCACCAGGTTTTACAAGAGCATACTCAGAACCAGGAACATCAGGGGAAAACAAGATGGCCCTCACTGACTTTGGTAGCTTCAGAAATGTGGTGAGATCTGGTCACATATCTTGAATTAAATTCAATTTTTAAAATTGTTTTTAATTTTATAAATGTTGTCCAACTATGCACTACCGTAGGCACTTTTCAGTACAGGCCTAAGGCTTTCCAACACTGTCCGGCATGTGAGTGTGATGTAATAAAAGAGCTTATTGTCAGCAGTCAAGGCAGGTTTAAAACAGGATTAGCCCTTTATAAGGCATTGGACTACAGTCCCTTACTTTCTTTCAATAAAATGACAGAAATTATAGAATAATATGGGTTTAAGTCACCTCAAGTTGTCAAAACTATCAAAGATCCAATACTAATTGATACTAAAACTAGTATCGAAACTAGGTACTTGAAAAACTAGGTATTTGAAAAAGTAGCCTATCTTTCCTGAATAGAACTATAATTTACATCAATTCATCTTAAAGAGCTCTATTAACTCAAACATGTTTCTCACTTTCTTTATCCAGGTTCCAAATGCTCCTCCTGCATATGAAAAGATCTCCTCTGGACCACTGCCTCCTCCATATTCCCCTTAAATGACTTCTTTCTTAAGGACATTTTGAAAAGACTACATCAATTAGTTGTCAATACAATTACAAGTTGAAAAAATGAAGCCAACATGCCAAGAAGTCCATAAACGTGTTTATTTTTATGTTATTCTATAAATTATTTCACATGAAATATTCATTTCCACTTGGGAAAAAACGGTTCTACCTTTGGAGACAGTTGCAGTGTTTTATTTCGATGCACATTTCCATTTCACATTTATCCAATGAAAATGTACCAAATATTCCTAAAATACATATAATAAAGTAATAAAATAAATAAATGAAACAATATCATTTCAATGTAGTACAAACTGACCTGACTGTTTCAATCAATTAAATGTCTCACAGTAGATAGAGATTGTTCATTAAATGATCTAGAAATCTGAAGCAGCGTGTATTATCTACTATTAAGGACCACAATGGACAGTGTATGGTTGATAATGATTAGAAGGTACAGGAATTGTGGCCTTAAAAAAACTCAAAAAAGTCTTAACATTCAATCCCAAAAGCTACATCAAATACAGTATAAAACACAGTACGTTTCCAGTCTGCTACTGTTCACATCAACCCATTGATGTTTGGACTTTGTTGCTCTATAAAAATTGAAAGCAGAAGTTTTAAACAAAGGCAGACCAAGCATAACATGGCACTCCTGGTAAGCAGAAGGTGCATCGGCACAGTTAATTCACTTGTCAAATTTAGAGTCCATCTGTGAAGGTTGTGATAGCAAATTCTCTGTCTGAAGTGCAGCAGTTGAAATCAAGAGTCCAGATGGCGTTTCTGGCAAAGTGGACTTGGCTTTGCACTGAACTGTACTCAAAACAGCCCCATCAGGGCTAATAAGTAGCTTTGACGTTACAGGACTATGCATCTCTAAGAATGAAGCCTGCTGTAAGTGCTTTTCCATTGCTGGATTGGTCACAATGACAGGACAATGGGTGGGACTTTTTTTGTCAGGGAGTGAGCGAGCTGCAGTGTCACATGTGCGGCTGTTTGATTCACCAGCTTTCACAATCCCCCCAGAACACGGCAGTGTCCACATTCCCGGACTCACAGCTGGCGGCACAATTTGAGTTGCTAAAGCAGTGTTAGCCTGTGCAATCGTCGAGACTGGATTTACCACTGTATGTCCTTGTTTTTTAAACGATAAGCTGCCAAGTCCCATGTGCATTAATGCAGTTGATGTAGAACTGGAAATGGATGCTACTTTTATGGTTTGATGCTGGGATGGTACTTGTAAAGCTAGGGACTTCTCTGAAAAACCTTTAGTCATCTGAGTAGGAGACAGCAAACCCTGTGAGTATGGAGTAGATTCAACTTTTAGCAGATGTGCAAGATCTGTTTTAATAGGTTGGATAAAGACAGCAGACGATAATATGGGTGGTGAAACATTAGGCAATGAGAGACCTACTGAAGCTACAGTAGTAGTCAAGCATTCAGATCTGAAGGATGAGCCAATGGTAGATGCATTGGTCAAGGCAGTGGAAACCAGAGGCAATATACTTGGATAAGTGGAGACTATGGAGGCTCCTTCTGTATGTTTTCCAATGTTACCAGTCTGCAAAAACTGAGACTTTGCTACTGAGTCAAGTTGATTAACTACTACTGTGTTGTGTGGGCTATTGATTCTGGGTACTGAGATTATGGGACTAGTAGCTTGTACTGCACAAGCAACAGTTGATGTGCATGCTACAAAAGGAGATCTAATAGCTGGTACACCAGGCAGCGTAGCTGAGGGCTGTAGAAGCACCTGGCCTTTGTTCACCCCTTGATGTGGTACAGTGTCTTCTGTTACAACACTTGGACTAGGCACTTGTGGTGCATGACCTGAAATGACAAGAACATGGCTGCCTGGCCCTAAACCTTGGGGTGGGACCACAAAGTGAGCATTATTTAGAACAATACGTGTACCACCTGCAAGACGTGTTGAAGTGTTGATAACCATTTGCTTTTGGACTGAGCTTGTGAGAGATGTTGTTGATGACGTAGTAGTAGTAATAGTTATAGTAGTAGTAGTAGTAGAAGTAGTAGTAGTAGAAGTAGTAGTAGTAGTACAATCTTGAGGTTTAGTGAAAGAAAGTGGTGGCGATAATGACGTTTTGTCAAAATGCCCACTTTTATTTGACACAAATTGGTTATTTAGAGACTTGTGTTTTAGGCTCAGAGCTGATATTGGATTTGGAGGGCTTTGCGATGTTGCTAGCTGAACTTTTGAGTTGCTGGACCACATGATGTTTTGAGGAATATCTACTGACAAAGAGTTAGTGCTAGGACAAGTTAGATTTTCTGACTGAGAATTCATAGTTATGGAAGAAATGCCAAGGTGCTTTAAACTAGAAAGTGATGTGGCAGGAGCAGGAACAGTTGAAATTACATTGGGATTTATGAAGACCGTTTGTGTTGTAGTGGTTACCATTTCTTCTGTATCACGGCATTTGGTAGATGATTGTGTGTTCTGTGAGATGGTGGTGGCAGTCATGCATGGGAACTTGATAGGCTCTGTAGATCTTCCTGCAGAATTAAATATAAAAAATGTTACGTGCCTTTTTAATGCCATAAATGTGAAGTTTTTATAACTACTATTAAAATATACAATAGGAAATAAAATAAAAATACAAACCTGAAGATACAGAAACATCCTTGTTTTTGGGAACAGAGACAGAGTTGACAGAATTCATGTAGATACCCATTTTGGATGGAGTGGATGAAGTTGCCACCACTTGTATAGCTCCTGTGGCAGTCTGCTTCAGGACCTTATTGGCACATTGTATAGGAATCAAAGGTGATTTTGCTATAGTGTTTTGCTGGTTTATAAGCGTGGACGAAATAGGAAGTGTTTTGGCGTAAGAAACGTTATCATGGGAAGAAGGGGGATTGATTAAAATGAATTTGGCGATATGTGATCCATTATCTGCATTAGCCTGATTGAGATGAGGCTGACTGATACAGTCTGCTGCTGTCACACTTGGGGGAGTAATAAAGTTACTGAGTGGTGGCTTGACATTTTTCACCATAGTCAGAGGACATGACACTGCAGGTATGCCACGATTTGATGTTGATGTGTAGCCACTTGAACCAGTGAGTCCTTGACGTTTCGTAGTATTTGAATACTTGCTCACTTCTTGATTGAGGGAGATGCTGGATGTTTCAGCAACTGTTTGGACTTTTGAGCCAGTAGTTGCTGCTGATATTGTGCCAGACTGACCAGTATTAGGAGAAAAAACAGAGGAAGTTTTGGAAACAAGTAAGGCTTGGAACTGAGGTGAAATTGTTATGATTGGACTTTTGGAAAAACCACCAGGGTGATCTGTAGATTTTTGTACTTTGACAATCCCTGTATTGCCTCCTCTAGTTGTAACAAGAATTGACTGTGAATCTCTGATGCACACAGTTTTCAGTTCTTGTTTAGAATCTGTAGACCTTGAAAGACTCAAAGGAACAGAAGTAATATTGTGAAGTGAACAATGAGGTGTGCTAGTCTGAACATCACATTGTTGTGTCCCTTTGGACCTTGCATTACTAATTGCACTCGGCTGTGACCTGAGGAAACTGGGAATATTACTGGAACAAACATTGGTCTCTGTTAGTCCAGTATTTTTTAAGGGAGGCACTTGCTGAACAAGGGTTCCATTTTCAGGAATAGTAAAACCAGCCACATTGGTGGATGTGCATAAAGTGGCATCCATTTCACTTGAAAGTATATCTTTAGACTGCTGTTGTGATAAAGTCATTTCTTTATCTGTATCGTTGAGAATATTCGAATGCAGAAATACAGCTTGCTGGGGTTCCATTTTCTTACATTTCAGATTTGAATTAGAGCCAAAAACAAGAGGATTCTGTTCTTTATGAACAGCATAAAAGAGATGTTTTTGTGAAGAATTCTGTGGAGGACCAGATAAACAGTTGTTCAACTTGCACAGATTGGTGTCCCCAGTGGAGACCACACTTCCTTTACTGTCGATTTCTAGATGATCAGCTGGCTGTTTCATTAAAGTCACTTTGTTACCAACACTTTTGGCCAGAAGGGTTGGGATAGGCGTGTAGCTTTTGGATTGTCCACTTGCAGTAAAGAGAAAGTTCTGTTTTAACAATGGAGCAGATGGTTTCTCAGAAGAGTATGAATCGCTGGATTTCTCTGATTGATGATTTAGCTCAGATTTACATATATTTTTAAGGGAGGGATCCAAGTTGACACTTATAGCAGACACGGGTGGCTTTTGACAATTATGACTTTTGTGAGTCACTGGAATATCTACAGAAAACTCAGTGGACAAGTCCTTTACAGTTCCTGAAAAAGAGTGAAAAGACTTGATAACTTACCAATTCCCAAAAATCCATATTTCATGTTTGCTCAGGAGAATCAAAAGGGATATTTTAAAAAGGAAATATGTGTAACAAATTATGTATAATTAAAAAAACATTACAATTGTCCCTTTGTATCCCCAAATATGTGATCCACATTCCCAAATCAGTCTGATATTAAAGGATTTATCTCATGAGGACTAGACATTTGGTCCTCCATAAAGGAAGCATGACTCCATAAAGGGATGTGAATAAATAAATGCTGTGTTGCTGGATAAACTGGTCATATCTTTCTCTGGAAGTCATTTGTCCCACTCACCATAAGTCTGAACAGTGCATTGCTATAAATGATGAATGCAAGAGGATACACCACTATATTATTATGTTTGTTTCATTGCTGTTGAATTTCCTTCAGGATCAATAAAGTATTTATCTAAATTAAATAATACTTAAAAAAAACATTCAATATATATGAATATAACATTTGTCCCAAACCACTGGCTGCAACAGTATCAGCTTAGTGCATTACCTCCAAGTCCTCGGGGAAGTATGTGCTCTGGATCTACATGTCCTGATTGATGGCATTGTTCAAACAGCAAATCCGGTTCTCCTTCATCATAATCTGATGATGATGATGAGGATGAGGATGATGATGATGATGAAATGGACTCCTCACGCACAAAGTTGTTATATTCTGGATGACTTCTGAAGATCTCAAATTCCTTCTTTAAACGTAGCCTAAATTAAATAACAACTCTTAACAGCCACTGGATATTAAATAGCCTTTTAAAAAGTGTATATAAATTACATTATTTTATACCTATTTCGTTGATATGCTTTGATTAGTTTAGGTTCCCAGGGAGTAAGCTCATTCAATAATCTGATCAATGTGCTGTGAAGATCTTTGACTGCTTCTCTTCTACAATACCACCGATTCTACGTATGACATGAAAAACATCTGTAATTTTACACACTACACAACAGTTACATGAGTGGAAAGAAATTAATACCATTTTCCTTTTTGTGCTCTCTAGATCATCAAGCTCATCCTCGGTCTTATTAATTAAGTCTCGCAAATCATCAAGATTGGTGCATATCAACTACAAATAAACAAATAAAATATAGTTAGGTAAACATGTATGTTTGTATAACTTTTTAATAATTGTTTACCTTAAAAGATGGTCCAGCATGTGGCTCATTCATTTTCTTAGAGAGAGGAGAGTTACCTGCCAGATAATGTTACAAAATGAAATAATCATATTATAATAACAACATTTTTACATGCTTCACCCACCTTCTATGTGTTTTCTCTTCTTGTCTTTCCTCTTGATACCAGTGATTGACTCCAAAGGCATGGGAGGTTTAGCACAAGACAGTGTCCTGTCTACATGCTGTGGCTGCTTCTGCTCAGGTTTGATGTGCGAAGGCAGTTCTCTTCCTTTCTTTTTTCTCCACTTTTTCTTCTTAGTCGGGATTTTGTCATTCACTTTCTTCTCACAAAAAGTTTGAGTGTGTTCTGTGGATATCTGTGTTTTGAGAAGCTCTGAAGATTCACAGCAGCATTGACACAGGCCAGTCTTAAAAGGACTGTTTTTGCTTTTACACGACTGTCTTTGGTCTCTTAGGGCAACATTTGTTGCAAAACTTGGTAATGGGGACCCAGTTACGGAGCTTGTTGGTGATCTTCCTGTATAGCAATGTTCCTCATCACTAGGACAGTGTAACGTCTTTTTTTGTAATGGACACAAACTGCCCATCTCACTTTTTAGTCTTTTAGTTTCAAGATCAACCTCAGATTTTTCCTCAGTTAGAATATGTTTCCTGATAAGTCCTTTAATTGATGAAGAGTTAGTATGAGGTTCCACTTTAGATTCATTGCCAGTGTCTTCGTTTGATCTTTGAATGTGCTCCCTTGGTTTCGGTCGCCAAGAATGGCATCTGTCTACATCTTTATCATTAGTTTCAACTTTACATGTTTCGTCCATTTCCTCTTTAACTGTTTTTTCATTAAAATGAAAAAATGAAACTTCACTGCTGTTTTTAGTAATAGAAGGCATCTCTTCCTCTAATCTGTGCAGTAATTCAACCTTTTCCACCAAAACTGAAGGAAAGGGAAAGCTTGGGGGTGTGCAGGGACTTTGACAATAAATCCTCAGATCTGCTCCACAAAAGTGTGGAAAGTGTATATATGCATTCTCTTTGCTGTCATAACCCAAAATTGACTCCCTACATTCATGAATGGGCTGAGCCAGAACTGCTATTTGTATATCCCTCTGTGTTTCATACACATGGTCACATAAGCCCTTGAGAAGCCATACACGCTGGTAAAAGGGCAGCATATGAAAGGCTTTTGCCTCCAAAGGACTGCTTTTTCCAAGGACACAAAAAAACTGATGGCTCAAACCAAGCTGCTCAGCTCGAGCTGTCTGATCATGGGATGAACCAACAGATTGATACCAAATCTTAACCCTTTGTCTTAGCTCAGACTCCCAGCGTCTGTATGGCAGAAGTGGACGACGGTGCAAAGTGGACCTCCTCTGTGGTGGACAGAGCAAGGAAGACATAATTTTGGACAAGAGAATGCTGCAGCGAGGCATTAGGAGACACCGCTCTAGCTCAAAAAAGACTATCTCCGGGAGGTTAAGAGCACTCTGAGCCAAACAGAGAAAGTGTCCTATTGCTGGCAGCTCCCAAAGTGTCTCCACATTGTGAGGGGAAGCCTGAGATAACAATTTTTGCTCCCATTCATCCATCTCTTTGGCTGATATTTCTTCTGCCTCTTTCTTCTCAAGTTCACGCTGTCTGTGAAGAGGGAAAAATAAATTAATTTTCAAGTAATACAAGATTGCAATCACTTGCATATACTTGCAATAATTATTCACCTTTTCTCTTCCCTGGCCCTTTGTTGCTCTTCAGCCCTCAAAGTTTGTACCATAACAGACTCATGCCCACCAACTGTCAATGTTTTTATACTCCGAGTCTGTCTCCTCCTGGTGGAAGATGAGGAAGCTCGTTCCTCTCCAACACCAAACCGTCCTTTTGATGTCACAGCAAGAGTTGTTTTTTCACGCAATTTCCTGAGCATTAGAAAAGTATGATTTCCACAATATGAATCAAAACGTTAAAATAAAGATTTTTGTTTTCTATTAGAAAATATAGCATTATTTTGATTATTATTATGTTTTTATTTACGTCAACAATGTACTGTATTGTAAACCAGATCATGTTTAAATGAACAGACACTAAAATACAACTGATTATCACTGACCTGGAAAGTAGTGTTAACTTCTGCTCTAGCATTATTTCCAATTTCTGTGCCTGTTTCGACAGCCAATGGTCAACTCCATGGTAGCGATAACAATTCTCCAACATTAGTCTGAAGTCCGCAACAAACTCTGTTATGGTCTCATATTCTTGCTGGAAAAACTTTTCTTCCATTCTGCGTAAGCACATGGACTGCCTGACATTAACTGGGTACTTGTTATGTACCCCTCCTGAGCCATATTGGGTTTCCTGGTCCTGATTTACTATTGGATGCAAGAATGAGCTAGTTATGCCTTTGTGTTTCTCTGTAAGGAATTCGCTGAATATTCTATAGGCTTGCTGGACCTCATAGTTCATTTCTTCTTTAGCAGAGTTTGTGTTTGAGGAAATACAGACTTCTGGCAGTGAGATGTCACTATATGAAAACTCTGACATGCAATCATTGCTAAGTGCAAAGTGGTCATCCTCAGTAAAAACACCTCCACTGTCATCATGGCAGTGTAAAGTCTCAGTTCCATGACTCCCATTACTGTGTTCTTCAGATAGTATACTTGTTATCCATTTGGGATTTGGGATATCCGGAGCTGGCCCTTGAGCTTGGTCAGTAATGTCAACAGATATTTCATCCGTCACTGGCGATTGATCCATGATACAGGCACCTGAAGAAGCAAACAGGTTTCAATCACTTTTATTACCCAGTGTCAAAGAATAATATAATTAATATTAAATCTTGAGCCCATGCCACATTATGAAAGTTTGGATTGCCTACGCTACAATAATGAAAATTGTATATGTAGATTTAACTTTACTTAGAGCTTTACCCTAAATGAAATATCTGTTAGCTTTGATTTAGTAGGCCAAAAAAATACAATAAAGTTGTATTTGGCCAATGTAAATAATATTAGAAGATCACCCACATAGGAAAAGTGTCACTGATAGGGAGGAATAGCTTAGTTGTTAAAAACGATAGCCTACCCACCTTGTTGTTATGCGGCTTTTAGAGAGGCACCAGTTCTCTTTAGCGAGCTTAGCATCCACAACAGCCAGCTAGTCTTGTTAGCTTGCTATTGTGCTGGTCTGGGGGCCCCAACCACTGCCATGGCAAGTAAAATGTGGCAGCAAAAGATTCAAGTCCAGCAGACAAAATCTTACGCAGACATCTCATCTCGGCAAGGATACCAGTGAAGGCAAAATAGAAGAACAGGGAATGAGCGTCCGATGCATTTTGCAGCTAACCAGTTAGCTTTAATACAGCTACGTTAACTGCCGCAAACAAGATAAGTTTTACTTTTACTGTTTATTTAGTGGCAGCAGTGTCAAGCAGTATTAATTTCCTTAACACAGAGGTTATCCCAAAAGCCTACAGCCATTATTCAGACTAGGACCGCTTTCAAGCCTGCGCACTCCACACGCTGTGACGTCTCGAAATGGGTGACTTTTATTTTTCCCCCTCTTCCTTTCTTCTCGGTTCGTTTGCTTTTCGCTTTTTATTCATGGTAATGTTCCTGTATATGCACGTTGAGAACCTTCGAACAATCAGCAGTCTGACATTTAAAAATAATTAGCCAATCTACACATAAATTGCATTTAGGATAGGCCTACACTTTGTCTAAATTGACCACTCACCAGTGTATTGTTTATGTTAAAGGACCACAAGGTGGCATCATGGCACTGTATACAGTGTCCTATGTTTTGCCCGTGAGTAAACTTTAAGTTTAACAGTGCACGTTGTAACTTTTCTGGCGCTTACCAGCAATGCTCCACAGTATGACAGCGTTTGTCTATTTATTGCGATGGGGATAAGCAGGTGACACTATCTACAAGTTAAAGGTTAGAATTGTGAAGAGGCAAGTAAGAATTCACGTCTTTACTAAACCACCTGATATTGAATAAATGCAAGATAGTTTAAATTCCATACTGTGGAACATTCCAAGCAAAGCAGTACGTTACATCTCCATACAGGTAAGTTGGTGGTAGAAATATTATAGTGCACCTTTAAGAGGCTTAATTTACTATAGTAAATTTATTGCAAGAATTCTATTTTGTCCATAATAAAGTAGTAAGTAAAAGTGAAGTAATACATACACAGGCCGTTTTTTCATGGCAAGTTATGATTTTAGTGTCCTCATTCTCCAGGCAGTAGTCTATGCTTCATTTTAGCCCTCAAATTGTCTTCACTGCATGTAGCCTATAAAAGGCACCCCAGCATCTATGTTAGCCTCGTTTAAACTACTTTACTCTCATCAGTGCACCATGTTTGTCTGAGGCCCTGTTACCTCCTCTTAACACATTTAACATCACCCAATAGCAGCTTACAAAAAAAATAAAGAGCCTAATTTGGTTTTACTTGAATCTAATTGTTTTTCTTCGGGAAAACACTGCATAGACTATAAAATGCATATGTAGGCTAGATGACTGGGATTCTGAGAGGTCTATGCTGGGGTTCTCCTAACATCTTGTAACACATTCAAAGCGGTCGACCACAGACCCATGGTCAATACTGTGAATCATTCAAATGGGCGCATTTATGCCTAGTTTTGACAGAGCTGCTATTGCACCATACATTTAATGAGGCTTGGAACATGAATTTTAGGTCTTTATCAATGCAATGTGATGTCAATGGGCTTGTAGTAGTATTTAACTAAAATTACAGCCTATGATTATTTGGGCCAGTTCAGCAGGAAGTCTGGAGGCCAGACCTCGTCGTCAAAGCCTGATCTCGTCAGATTAAGCAAGAAGCAAGGCTCGGTCTGGCTAGTATTTGAATAAGAAACCTCTGGAAATACCAGGTGTAACTGTTGCTCTGTCCTTAGGCAAGAAATATCACTCATATTGCCTAATGTGATTGGCCTTCCTTCCGTCAGTCTGCCTCAGCGAAGCTGTGGCCACAATACCATCACAAACTATGCATGTCTGTATGTATGAACAATGCTCTATAAAGCGCTTTGGGTTTCTTGAAAGGCGATATATATAATGCTATGCATTATTACTACTGATAAATTTGGTCTGAGGGCCACATTTGGCTCCCAGGCCAAAACTTGGACACCCCTGGTCTATGCCTTTATGATACACAGCTAGGCCTATTTATTTTAATTTTCATTCTTTGATTGCGTATTTATTGATCCAATACGTACATTTTTCATTATGGTGCACAAAATGTTGGATATCATGGGAATAATGCGCCCATCAGAAGAATGATGGCCAGTGCCAACTGCCTTTAACTGTATTATCGCGAGACTTGCTTGGCGCCGCGACCTCATGGACGTGAAGCAGCAGCTCTGCAGAGAAAGCGAAATGCATCTGTGAATATTTGTGTATATTTCTGCACCACTAGAAATCATAAATTGTGTGCAATCAATAACTGTTCCGATCTTAATTTTTGAGCTGAATTTGCGCAAGTATGTGGATCCAGGTTCGTACAATAGACGGAAAGGAGACGCGAACCGTAGAGGATCTTTCTCGATTGACCAAAATTGAGTTGTTACGGTTAAAAATTCAAGATATCTTCAATGTATCCCCCCATCAACAGCGTCTGTTCTACAGGGGGAAGCAGGTAAGATATACTTGTTTTAATTCGTCACACCAACTGTACAGTTGGTTCCTCTGACAGTGTTAGGACCACAGGGAGTGTGCGAGTGGTCTGATGTTTCCACCGTTTTGACCCATGCATGCGAGCTTCCTGTTTTCAAAGGAATTCTCAAATGGTTCTTGCGCAAGAGCCCGGGAGTGCTCCCCGAGAAATTGCAATACAGTTTGAATAGATTATTGCATAGCATTCGTGTATTTATGAGAAAGAACCATTGTGTGAACGCTGTGCAACAAGTTACTGCGTCATATGTTTGTTTACATTAAGAGCGGGGAGTGCATCAACAGCGTTATCCTCGCTTAATTATCCTCGCCTTATAAAAATGCCACCGCTTCATTTGGCCCACCTCCTTGGTGACTGAAAATATATTTCTCCGGTCTAAACAGCAGGCTAGCTAGGTTATATTTCACCCTGTTGTCGTATTGACGACGGTATGATGGCCTAATTTGAAGGATGAACTCCACGTGCCTTGATAAATAAAAAAAAATAGCAGCGTTAGAAAGCATTTAAATGGTGAGCAAGATATTTGGTCTAATAGACAGTTTGTGTCTACTCCTAAATCTTAATATATGTGTTAACTAGGCTAACATTTCAGTTAACTTTACAGAAATATAATTTGCAATATTGAGAGCACAAATTGGCTAATGATACCCACAATAAAGTGCATTACATATTTCATGAAGGGATTGATATTAACTGCATGCTTCAAGGATTAAAGGAGACATTATGCTAAATCGACTGTTAGTGCTTTTTAACCATGTATTCCCTCATCATTAGCTTCCTCAAAGTTGTATTTTGATGGGCTCATGTTTGAGTAATCTTGTGTTGCCCTACATTTGAGGCTTGAGTGCTCAGAAAAATTCTGCTTTCAACTACCCCCAATCCCCACCCACATCCTCTGTACGTATATGTAAAATTAAGACTCAGGGTCATACACAGTGTTTCTTAGTCATTAAAAAAAAATCAAACAAACAAACAAAAAACACTGCTTGCTTGCTTTGCCCATTGCCATTTCTGGGAGTTGAGTATCGTGGATGTCTCTATCTGCTTCCTCCACTGACTCTGTTGCCTTGCCAAGCCTGTGCACTTCCCAGCGATGTTTATATTGGATGTCATCACTCCATATTGTCTCCCTTGTCTCCCTCATTTTCTTGTCATCTATATATATATCTAAAATATGGACGCAGAGATTTTAGGCCCTGATGATGTGGTCAGTCAAAAGTACTTTTTTTCTTACAGTTGATTTTGATTGTTTTTATGTCCCTATGAATGCAGTTCTGCAGTTTAAAAAAGGAAGTCAGTATTGCCCATTTCTGTTAGCAATTTTAGATCACTGTTGCTGTTTACATAAAACAAGGTAAAATGGTGATCTTTTTATATTATTATTACTAAGCACCAGAAAAAAACTAAATAATCAAATGTGCTATATACAAACCAAACCACTCCATAAACAAGAGTCTACATTAAAATATTTTGTATTTCATTCATAAAGTATAATACTTTTTTTTTTTTAATAATAGAAATGCTTTTGGTAATAGGTACAGAATTAACATTAACCTTTATTGCAATAAAAACAGGTTAGCCTTTTTAAGGGAGTCTACAGCATGCCAAGAGATACATGCTGTAATGATTAATTTACCATCACATGTATTGAGCATTTTTAAAATTTCCCCAATAATAGTTGATGCATATTGCACATTGCCTTGCAAGGATGTTTAAAGAATACATATGTTTTTCAGGTAGGAATTATAACATTGGTTATAGACTATTATTACATCTACATTACATTTTGTTAACTGGAACTGCTTATTAATAGAAACAAGTTTATTGACATGACCCAAGGAAGACCATCGAAACGCATCAGCATGTCTACTTTTCCTAAATGAAAGACTTGTAAATTAGAGTGCTTTGGATCTCCTATTCTTTTTTTTGGTCTTCTTATCCCATGGATCCTCGAAGAGCACCTACGTAACATTTATTTGACCCATTGATGCACTCGCCCTTCTTGTTTTAAGTCCATTGACCTGTTCAAAATTGCTGAGTTCATGATAGAGTTCACTCTAGCAAGCAGATTTTCTTTTACTTGTTTTTATTGTTGAAAAAATGTTTGCGAGACACTTCTGAACTCCATGTCTGACCCGGAGTCAGAATTTTTTAAGCAATAACTAAGTATAGAGAAGTGGGAAGTAGAGTGCAGTGGGTGAAAAAAAATTCATACATTTTCAGTGCACTCGAGTGTTGAATGCAGGAAAGTCCAGGCTGACAAATAAGAGTGGGTGTGTAAAAGTGTGTTTAGGCATAACGTTGCTTTAAACAGAGGAGAACTGAATCACAATATCACTATATCACCATGAATTAGATTTCTTTCTTTCCTTTCTTTTTGTTGGTTTGTATTGTATTCTAAACTTACAGTCAGGTAATTGTGTTCAGACCCCTGGGCAGTTGCTTGGCTCCTGTACTAAATGCTCGGTACAGTTTTATCTCTTTGGATCATTAGTGGGATTTCTGTGATAATGCTTTTAACAAAATCTGTGACAAACAAGCTGAGCAACTGGTGCGCTTATGCATGTAGTGTAGACTAGGAGGAGTAAAGAAAATTCCTTTTCAAAATGGCGTCTCATTTCTTCCTTTTGCTTGCTGTGCCTTTTGCCTCTGTAAGAGAGGCATGTTCATTCAGTGATACTGCTTTTGGTATTGTTTTTGGTGTTCAAGTTTGCTTTTAAATTTCCCAGTCTCTCATGTTCAATTTGCACATCCACATATAATTTTCCATAGGCACTAATATACACAAACAGAATTTATCTTTATAGAAGATCTGCAAGGTGCCCAACATGTCAGCAGCACTCTGTACAGTGTCATTGCTACTTTGCTGTCATCATGCTTCTACATAGATATCTCAAAGCAAGTTTGATTATACATCATGTTGTGGCCCTTGGATTGAAGCTTATTCATCATATATTGCCGTGTCCTTTATGAATGTTTAAATATAAAGACTCTAGAAGCATTGTTTAGTGATTGTATTACATTACTATGATGCTAATATGACTTTTTTCTCATTTGTTCTTTATTCTTTGATTTGTACCGCTACTCCACCACTGCACAGCTTCAACAGCTCTGCTTCCTGCTGTCAAATCACAAATTAGAGAAGTGTGAGCGGTGGCCATACTTGGATCTGCAGCACAATGAGCTGGAGGGCAGTTTCATATGCAAAACAATCATGGATTGTTGTGGTGTGTTTTGCAGTATATCGTAGTTACAATTGACTGCTGTATTTATATTATAAAATGGTTATGGGCTCTATGAGTTGCATTGAAGATTATGGTTTTGGTGGATTATACGGTCTGAGAAGGGGGGGTCTCTTTGAGTTGCCATAGTAACCTGATCATTTCTTTCAGTAAATTTATATCCTCTTTTTGTTTAAATCAAATATTTTTTAAGCTTCACCATCTTCAATATGCTTATGTCAATATGTTGTGTGAGAAGGGCTGGACAATAACAATAACAAATTAAATCTGTACCTTTTCCACCTACATGTCAAAACATGGGTCATTTTACTGAAAATACAAAAATAAGATTAGCAGCCTTCTCTTAATTTGAAAGCCACTAACACTGTTCAGTTTGTATGTAAAAAATGTAGTACTCTAATCAACTTTTTAATCAAAGAACAGCTTACTGTGCACATAGATTGTTGTTGACTCACATGCAGTAATAAATATGTATTCTTTCTTTGTAGATGGAAGATGGCCAAACATTGTTTGACTACAATGTTGGTCTAAATGACATTGTACAACTCCTTATTCGTGCACAGTCTGATACTGCAGACAGCCCTGATGTCAAGAACTCTCTGGGTGACATCAAAGCCTCAGCCAGTGCTATTGCTCTGAAAACCAGTAAGGACAATAATGGTGAAGTCAAACCAAACACAAGTGATCAAGCAAGTACCAACAATGGATTTAAATCTAACCCGGCACAAGACTCGCAACCACCCTCCTCTAGTCGGTGCATGCTCATTAATGCAGGGATTGGATGTTATAAGGTAAGCTGTGGAGTTGTTGAATGAAACTATTTTTTCGTTGTAGAGAATAGTAAACATATGGGTTATTATATCTTATATTTTGGTGCACATATAGAGCTATGTTAATAGGTATTAGGTCTAGAGATACATGTTAGAGTAATTACATTTTTATTTAGTTTTTCAAGTTTCACGTAGAATGTCTTTGTTTTCTCAGATTAATGAACTGGTGGACTGCAGAGACGTCAGCATCGGTGCTTGGTTTGAAGCTTGTATTGAAAATGTGACACTTGCTCCTGCCAAAGCAAAGATAGGTCGGCCCTCAAAAAGGACTAACGGAAAGCTGGAAGCTGAGCTGGGCCAAAGCCTGAGCATTGACTCTAACAGGAATAACAATGTTTTCAACACAGAGAGCAATGGAGCCACTACCTCTCAGACCGACTCACCAGCCACAGAAACCAGGCAGGATGTCATTTACCACATTAAATATGATGAGTAAGTAACTAACCACATCCACAACACAACTTTGTGGTGCATTTATTAATTTAACAAACCTGTAATGAGACACAAAAACTACAGATGCACCTGCTGTGTTAATATGATTAATAGTAAATATTAGTGATATCAAAATAAAGTTTCTAACCACTGTATCTTTTAAAATTGAGTAACATTTTTGTAAGAATATTTAATCTTGATGGTTGGAGGACTTTTTAAACCACATACTACAATGTGAGATTTATCTCTATTGTCTTTCTTCTTCTTGAGTTATGTAAGGCCTTCGAGCATGAGATACCGCTGTATGTGCAAGACCTGGTATTTGAAATCTTGAAATTCAAAATGATCTGGATTTCAAATTTCCTAATATTTTTGTCACAAAAGAAAATCTCACTTTTGTATTAGCTTAATTTTACTTTCTCTTTTGCTTTATTTTACTTGTCTTCTTTCTACTTTTTGTCTATATCCATGCTGCTTGTGGGATATGTAAAATCAAATTCTCTTGGGTAAAATATCTGCTTATGAATGACAATTCAACTTTTAACATTTATTTCCATCTCCCAAGTTACCCAGAAAACGGTGTGGTTGAAATGTACCCATGCAATGTGCGACCTCGTGCTCGGACATTACTAAGATGGGATCAGCTTCAAGAAGGCATGATTGTGATGGTCAACTACAACATGGAGACTCCAGAGGAGAGGGGCTTCTGGTTTGATGCAGAGATTCAGACCCTCAACCAAACATCTCGGACAAACAAAGAACTTCGAGTCAAGATCCTTATTGGGTGAAGACCTAAGTGCTGTTTTAATTTTTTATTGTTGCATATACACAAAAATACTTCAGCAGTTTCCACAGTTAATTATTATAACATCTGTGGAAACTTTAACTAATTAATTACAGTGGGACTACTGGACACATGTCAACTGGTCAAACTTTGTCCAGTGGAAATAATTGGACCTTTTTTGTAAGCATTGTTATAGTTTCTAGTCACTTTTTGCAGTTGTAGTCCAAACAGGTTACTTTGTAGATTTGAGGTCTAATGCTGCATTCATGTGATATCTACATAATCATGTGTCTTTCTAAAATCACAGCAACAAGAACATACATTAACTTTATTATCTTACTATTGCGATAGTGAAGTTGTGTGTTTTTTGTTGGCAAATTGCTCAAATTTGGTTTATGTGTTTTATTTGCGGAGAACAACGGTCTGTGTAATATAAAACAAACTCCCCCTGTGACATAAATTCTGTAAGGAGTTTTCATGCAAGTTTCAGAGTCAATATTCTGACCCAAGTTGATATTCAAGCCTGTCGGAGGTCAGATTTTCTGAGGTTCCAAGATCACATTAATGCAGCATTAAACTGTCAATAACACAATGAGTGTGTGCTGTCTCCAATGGCCATTACATTTCAGGAGGCCTGTGACATCAGTGAGACACCTGCCTACAGGGGTGGAGTTTGAAGTGTTTCTGCTAGTCAGGCTAGACTACGCTAATGATCCAAGAATACTCGATGTAATATTGAATAATTAAATAAAACCCTCACAATAAAATGAGGAAAATTCTAAGGAATTATGCTATATTTGAATAGATAAGCAATAGTGTATATGAATGAAATGTTATGTTTGTGTATAATTATCATACAAATATGGTAATAGAGGAAATGTTTGTTTTTTTCCTCACGGAGCCCTAAAACACATCAAAATCATGACCCATTATTAAGACACTTATATCAAATCACAAATTGTGGGGGGATGTTGTTTATTCCCACTTTTAACATAAACCAGACAAAGACCCAAGCTTCCATAGCAAGGGTCATTGTTAATTGCTTAACCGTAATGCAGGCACATACTGTTTGTACCTATTTGATAAACAGTTTTGCTCCCTTTATTCTTTTTGGGGGGTTCGTCAGAGGCCCGGGAGATGTTGTTGAAGACTGCAAGATTCAGTTCCTGGATGAAATCTACCAAGTGGAGAAGCAGGGTGCTCGTGCGCTTTCAGCTGCCGATGGGCAGTTTAAACGTAGGTTTAGTCCTGCTGCAATGCTTAATTTGATACCTTTGTGTCATTTAGTTATATTATCCCCTCACTCAAGGTAAAAGTGGACCAGAGTGTAAGCACTGCAAGGCTGATCCTGATGCAGAATGTCGTTTCTGTTCCTGCTGTGTGTGTGGTGGGAAGCAGGATGCACACATGCAGTTACTGTGTGATGAGTGCAACATGGCCTTTCATATCTACTGTTTAAACCCACCACTGTCCACCATCCCTGATGACGAGGACTGGTAAGCCAATAAAGAGATCACATGGGGAAAAAGTGCATATTTTTTCAATAATTGTTCTCGCAACCTAATAAGATTTCAGATTTCACAGTTTTTTTGTATTTTTTTCCTAGGTACTGCCCCACTTGTAAGAATGACACAAATGAGGTTGTAAAAGCAGGAGAAAAACTGAAAGCCAGCAAAAAGAGGGCTAAAATGCCTTCAGCAACTACAGAAAGTCAAAGGGACTGGGGGAAGGTGAGTCACAAATTTATAGCAACATCTTTTACCAGAATGAGCACTTTCTTTTTGTGCTATAGCACAATGCCGCTTGTAGAAAAGTAAGAAGGGTCAACATGGTAGTATTTCTTGGAAAAGCAAGGGTCATTGAATCCATAGTTCTCTAGTAATCCATAACCAGGCCCATCTTCTCAAAGATATAAATATTGTTATTTTAGTGGGACAAAAAATCTTTTACTCTTGGCATTAACTACATGAAATTGTGATCTTATTTTAATTCCAACTTGTTTTCCTTTACAGTATTCAAATCCTACCTGCTTTTTTATTTCAGGGTATGGCTTGTGTTGGGCGAACTAAGGAGTGTACAATTGTTCCGCCAACTCACTATGGACCTGTTCCTGGAATTCCTGTTGGAACGACTTGGAAGTTCAGAGTACAGGTCTGCTTGAGTTCGATGAAATAAAAAGGGATGAAAACTAATTCATCAATTACTATTGTATTTGTATTGTATATCAGGTAAGCGAAGCAGGTGTTCACAGACCTCATGTTGGTGGGATCCATGGGCGCGTTCACGATGGTGCCTACTCATTGGTACTAGCTGGTGGCTTTGAAGATGAAGTGGTGAGTTCCCCTCATATTTAAAAAAAAAAAAGATTTTAACAGGAAGTTAATTTCTTTTTAAGCATATTTAAAGGTGCCTTGTGTAACTTTTCTGGTGGAGGGGCCGACAAATGCTTTTCTCCATGGAAATGTTATTGCTTTTTCTAGAATGTTTCACAGTATGGCATTAAACCTTTATCATCATGGAGACCAAATCAGACCAAGTCACAGGTCAGATCTGTGGAGAGGCAACCCTGCTCAGAGCTCACAGTCAGAATACCTGTTTTTCTATGTATTTTTGAGTTATAAAACCACTTGTAATTTAATAAATGTAAGATAGAGCTGTTTAATATTATACTGTGGAATATTCCTGGCAGAGCAATGACGCATCCATAGAAACAACTTTTCTACCAGAAAAGTTACACAATGTTTCTTTTAAGGGTAGCTTGATTTCAGAAAAAACATCTCCTTTGCTCTGAGGTTTATAGAAATGCTTCATGCAAACATTTATTGTACTGTAGTAAAATTATATTGAGTCCCCACTTTTCTTTTGTTATAGGATCGGGGAGATGAGTTCACATACACAGGCAGTGGCGGTCGAGATCTGTCGGGAAACAAGCGGATTGGGGAACATTGTTTTGACCAGACTCTTACTCATATGAACAGGTACATCTGTAAAATCCATTTGTAGAATTTAACATATTGAGCTTCCAGTGGCTCAAAGAATAGAATAGCATCCCAACCTTAAGCTTGCCACTGAACTACTGACTAAACAATTTTCTGTTATTGAAGGAGTTTAGCTTCATAGTTTGGGGAAGTTCACTACTACTATTACCACTACTACCGCTACCACAAAACAAAAACAAAACCGGTTTGACTCTTGAAATATTTCACAGATAAGTGGATTTTTAGCGTAGTATGGGAAAAAAATGCTTCATATAGATGGACTGAGAACAAAATGAATGGATGCCTTCTGATTCAGAAACTACAGAAAGAAAGGGAATAGATTCTGGTTAACTGTAATAAGATAATTTTTGATTTATTTAATTAGCATTTTGCACAGGGAAGCTAAACAATTCTTAATTACAAATTAATACATTATACAAAGCTTAAAAGAAGTAGCAGAAGTAAAAATACTTCGAAGTTGTTTTTATTTTTAATCTATAATTGTTTACCGAACTGTGTAAATCTGTGAGAGAAAAAAGTAGCATTTTCCCTAGAAAAGAACACCCAAGTTAACAAGATTTGATCTACTTTTTTGCACTCCAGTGCAGCAGATGGCTAGAGTAGGAGATCATCCTCACCAGTCCGTTCCCACTGGCACTTTAATTAGCGTACAGGTAGAGGTTATAAGTACATTTGTTCTAGAGTCTGCTAGATTGTGTGGAGATGTATTGTTCTTATTGGGGCTGGGTATCATTAAGAACTTGCCAATACGATACATACCTTGATACATAAGCCTCAATACGATACATATCTCGATACACTGGACTTTCGATTCAATATGATAGATTTCAAATCAATTCGATACAGTTCAATAAAAATAATAGCTAAATGATAGCTGTGATAGTAAAAGTCTTTGTTAAACCACTTCTTGTGAAAAGTTGATATGAAACACCCATTTTAATAATCAAAACAGTGAAAATGTCAAATGTGTTGCATAAATGACTTTCCTGCCACTAAACAAGCAAAACTGTAGCACTATAACAGGGAAACTGTGTCATGAGTCTGTATCATGACAGAATCTATGCTCTCATGATTTCACATATCAATCCATCATCTTAAAAACATTAATGGCACTATCTTGCTCCCAATCTTAGAGCAAGCGCTAGCGTTAACAAGGGGGTATGTCCAGGTCGGGCTGTACTTCACTGCTGGAGGCTGGGATGGTACAGGTACAGATATGGTGATGACCACTGTGGCATTTTAAGTCACTGCCAGTTTAGGTAATGTCTGCAATCTTTGCCTCATTACCAGGCAGCAAAGCAGGGTGTGGGGAAAATTGATATATGGGTACAATAAAACAACTTCAGAGCCCTGTGATGCCAGTACGCACCAGTAGAGGCACCAGGAATATAGAATTTTGGATGGGCTGTGACAGAACTGGCTGAGTTTGTTCTGAACACTCTGCACGCACCCCTGTATGCCCGTATACACACACGTTACCCTTTTTAGTTTTCTGTGCATTCCTGCATTTATTACGCAGTAGACCAGTGTCTATCTCATGCGCTCCCCAACCCACAGCAGACCTGCTGACCCCTTCTCTCCCCCTGGTCGCACCTGCGCCCACCTGTCTCGGCAGTCCGCTCCCGCATCTCTCACCTGAGATACAGGTTTCTACTGCTGCAACTGTTGACCGCTCACATTCTCATCTCATGGGTGTCCATTGCATTTGGTCCCACACAGGTGGATGTCTCGTGGATTATGGAATGCATTTATTGTCATATAAATGTTTCTGATTTTATTTTTGCTTTGCGCACAGATATGGATAAAACCATTAACACAAGGGGAGGGTGACTGCACAACCTGCATTTGCCCCGCACAAGTGACTGATATGCGCCATCAGAACACAGAGCAGGATGTGCAGGGGTCTGTACAGAGCAGTGCATATTCACTTTTTGAGCTGCTAGACAAAGCTCTACTGAGCGCTGCTGCCAAGAGAGCAGCACCAATCCGTGTATCATTCGTTCATTCGTTTTTCAATATAAAACCAAAAATAAGAAAACGAAAAAACAACAGTTTTCTTCGTTATTTGTCTCCAAAACCAAAATTTAAAAACGGATAACGATTCGTTTTTTCAGTTTTCGATTTTGTGTTTAAATGAAGAATGGAAAAAACGGATAACGGCCGTTTCCCGTTTACGTGACTTCCGTGACTGCGATGCCGGACTTTTGCACCGCATACGGACTGAACCGGGACTGATCCAGGTCCGAGACCAGACCGAGACCCGAGCTCCGGCCCCGGCGCTCTGGTCCCGGTCTGGTCCCGGACCTGGTCCATTTGAACCAAAAGCTCTTACTTCGATTCATTTTCATTGGTGTGAATGCGTCAGTCGGAGGCTTTGCACCACCTCGGAACCAGCCGCGGTTCTTGAGCGCGGAGGACCAGAGCAGCTCTGTCCCGGTCTCAGTCCTGCTCTGGTCTCGGTCTGGTCTCGGACCTGGATCCGTCCTGATTCAGTCCGTATGCGGTGCAAAAGTCCGGCATCGCAGTCACGGAAGTCACGTAAACGGGAAACGGCCGTTATCCGTTTTTTCCATTCTTCATTTAAACACAAAATCGAAAACTTAAAAAACGAATCGTTGTCCGTTTTTTCATTTTGGTTTTGGAGACAAATAACGAAGAAAATTGTTGTTTTTTCGTTTTCTTATTTTTGGTTTTATATTGAAAAACGAATGAACGAATGATACACGGATTCAGCACATACAAAACGTGTGTCCGCTCCACTGTCAGTCCTGAGCTGTCAGTGAATGTGCGCGCTGATCTGTCAGAGTCCAGCCACTCCACGGCCCAAGCAGTTTTCTGTGGTTCTGATGGTAGTCTAGTGGAGCTGATGACAAAAAGGGAGAGAGGAAATCTGATATTGCGGCATTAGAACCGCAGATAGGGTAAGAAAACACACATTAGGACAGCAGTGTAAATGGCCTCATGTGAATGAGCGGCTTTTTTACAGATCAAGATCAAACCTAACTATAGAGCAGTGCTAAGCTGTGCTGCGGCAGGGCATCTGGATGGAGCACGTGCATCCTGCATGCACACGAACATGTAATGAATGTTAAGCATTTATCATCCTAATATATTTCTAAATGAAAGAAGCCTTGACCATGTTACACCTTGTTTTTCAGTAGACTAGTTTGATTTTTACGATTCTGGAAATTCACTGAATGCCCTCAATCTGCTCCACTCCATCTGTTATTCAGTCACAGCACACCTCTTGTTTGGAGCTCCACGCCCCACACTTGTGCTAGAGCTAAGATCGGGGGCAAGATAGGGCCCAAAAACTCATAATATATCATCCATTACACAAATATTCACCAAGGCACACAATCATCAATACCATCATTGATACTCAATAGTACCATACAATTTGATGAAGTGGAGAAAAATAATGTTTTATCATTTGTAAGGCTCAAACTAAATTTTAGACAGACCTACTACCTGAGTGGTGGCATGAGAGGGATGGGTTTTAACTTTTACCCTTTAGTCTAAGGCTGCTGTGGGACATTGACAAAAGAGGGTGAGACTCTATGAAAGGTGGTAAGAGAGGGGCAGAACTGTTGTGTTTTTAATGTGCAATTATATTTCAAACTAAAATAAAGTATATCAAATATTTTTAACTTTTAGCTCAGACCTCATTTATTTGTGAATAGGGCTCTGGCCTCAAACTGTGATGCCCCTCTGGATGACAAAGTTGGTGCAGAGTCCAGGAACTGGCGAGCTGGAAAACCAGTGAGAGTTGTACGCAGCTCTAAGGGTCGACGTATTAGCCAGTACGCTCCTGAGGAAGGCAACCGATATGATGGTATCTATAAGGTAAACAAAGATGATTTTGTTTATTACTCAGCCCTGGCCACATAAAATACAGAGTGACTTTAGCTCCCGGTTTATATTTGAAATCGCTTTGGTGATAACACAAACCTGCATTCACATCATTTATAAGCAGCTCTTCAAAGCAATTATGGCTTTGGATATGAGTATTAGTCACTAACATTTAGGACTTTCATTACAGAATATTTTGATTGTAGAATATTTTTTACTCAACAGTTGGAAATAATTTCCTCACCCACAGCAGCTTCACAAAACTGACATATCACACAGGATAACTGCTGATCTAGCAACAATGAACCACATGGACTAATATATGACATTTGTAACTAGGTGGTAAAATACTGGCCTGAAGTTGGGAAATGTGGTTATCTTGTATGGCGGTACTTGTTAAGACGTGATGACCAGGAGCCAGCCCCATGGACACCAGAAGGTCTTGAGAGGACCAAGAAACTTGGGCTTACAGTGCAGGTTTGATTGAAATATTTTCTTTAGATGATGAATCAGTACACTTTGTTCTGTGCATAATAGAAATATATTTTTACTTTGTACTCCTAAACAGTATCCACCAGGATACCTTGCAGCCATGGCTAACAAAACCCGAAAAGAGGCCATTGCCCGACCTGGTCAAGGTGGGAAAAACAATAGACGCTATTCTGGAAGAGGCAGGGGAAGGAGACGACGCTCCTTCAAGAAGAAACAGGAGAATGAGGAGGAAGACGATGAAGAACAGTTGATCGCGTGTTTGGATGATGATGAATTGCAAAGCAATGGAGATGAGCAGGAGGCAGAAGATTGCGGTTGGACCACTCATAGTTAATTTATACACATCTGTTTCTTGTTCAGTGCTTTTTTAATTACTTTTATGCTTGTCTTACATTAGCTTTGTCTTCATCAGAAGAGCCCCCTTCAAAGCAAGTGAAGGTAGAAGAGGCTTTCCAACTGTCCGAACAGCAGAAAAGGTTAATTCAGGATGACGCCGCTAACAGAAGATTGTGGGATGAAGCTATGGAGCATCTCAAAGAGGGACCAGTATGTTATCCACATGCATTTCTGCACTAAATTCCAATGTCCATTAAAACACAAATAATTGTGTTTGGTTTGTTTGTGTATAATTAGAAATTTCTGAGTAAACTGGAGCAGTCCTTTATGTGCTTGTGCTGTCAAGAGTTGGCCTTCCAGCCTATTACCACAGTCTGCTCACACAATGTTTGTAAGGTGTGTATGAAGTAATGGGTTCTCACTAGTCTTTTGCTTTTGACCTAATTTTGTCTGTGCCTCTTCTTAGGCCTGCCTGCAACGATCGTTTCGAGCGCAGGTGTACACTTGTCCCGCTTGTCGTCATGATTTGGGGAAAGACTATAACATGTCCCAAAACCAGACGCTTCAGACTCTGCTTGACCAGTTCTTTCCTGGCTACAGCAAAGGCCGATAAAGTCAATCAACCAGCACGTTGTACATAGCCCTTGCTTAAGCACCCCTTTGTGCCCTTGTATACTATCAGTTACTAAAAGCTTCAGCTAAAATGCTTTGCATATATATGAAGTACTTGGACTGTAATTGTACATAAATCATAAGTCATTTATGTATACATTCATTCATACACAAACAACCTCATACGGGAGTAACTTTATCTGTTGATATGGACAGTCTCCATTAACGTCACCAGCCTGAATTTGTTTTTTGCAAAGGACACTTTAAAGCTCCCTACTTCTGCTGACCTAATGCACATAATTATGAGCGCACAAAAACACCCACCACAATGAATCTGACCAGTTAAAGTTAATATTTTTTTTACTTTTCCTTTATATTCAAATTGACAAATAGGACAAAAAATTATATATTTGCACCTTACCTGCCAAAAAGATTAAATACACACCAACCTGCATACATTTAGTGTACCGCAAGTTTTAATACATGATTTCTAGTTTCCCACATGTCCTCTTAGATTATACTACCAATTATTCTGTAAACCCAAGTTGTAAAATAGCTCTTCCTTGTCATTTTGAGGAGCTCCACTTCCGTCATTTAGTTGTCCCTTGTATCGATAGGCAAGGACTGTTCTTGTTACAGGTGTTAATACTTTAATCTTATTCATTCAATTTTCAATTGTCTTTTTCCCTGTTACTGTCATAAGATGTGATGGCAGATCACATCAAATATGTACATTTTGTACATAGCTCTAAAAGTTTCACTTAAATTTCTGACCCCTGAGTCCTTCAGTTTGTAGTGTTTTCATTGGAAAATACCCCCGGTAACTAAAATGAATCACCATGCAGTCAGTAGGGTACATTAAATGCATTAACATGGGAGCTAGAACATATTTAACACACATACATGTAGCTTACAAAAGCTGCCCAAAGTGCTTACACAATCATGAACTAAAGTTTTTTTGTTTGAAATATTTTAAATCAAAGATTATAATTTATTGGTGGACTGTTCATTCATTTTTGTTCATTCAAAATATGCTAGATCAGTTGCCATCGTTTGTTTTACAAATGTGATGCGCATAATTTTTTGTTGTTAAATCTTGATCAGATTGTTCTTTTTTTTTTTTTATTGACAAGCTACTAATTGTATCCTGTCCTCTGCTTACAGTGAATCTGCCGTATTTACAGATGTCTTGTAAATCTTTTGCTTCATGGGCTGGGACATGTTTGAAAAAGGCATCTATATTTCTAAAGTTTTTAATCTTACGCCTTTATGCTGTTTCATGTAGTTGCTTACTTTGCTCAGCACATTTACAGCTACAGTCACCTTTGGAAATTATGAGTTAAACTAATTAAATTTTCACAATGTCATTCATAAAAGATTCTGGATTTTGAGCATTGTTCTTTACCTTACCATACCCATTTATCCACTACAGCAAAATCAGCTTCAGTCCTCATCAAATATGTCAAATGTTAAAAAGGGTTTTACCATAATTGACAGTTTGTAAACATGATTTTCACATATACATGTGTTGTATATTTGTTTTAGGGTTATTGGTGGAACATTTGGACTTTGAGGTGTTGCTAATTTTTATGTGGCATCAGATTACATTTTAACTCACACATTTGAAAAATATCCTTGTCCTCTTTTGATAGCTTTGAACGTCAATGTACTTTTCAGTTCACTTAATACTTAATATACTTTTGTATGATCTTCATTTTGTATAGCAGATTAAAATTTACCTTTACATATTCTTCCCATTGATTGCTGGAGCCTTGTGATTGCCATTCTCATTTTCCATTTACCAGCCAGCCAACCAGTTAGTATTTAAATTACATATAACATTTTGAGAGGCTGAGATCTCAGTAAAATTAGACATATATTAACATTTGATGGGACTTGCAAAAACTAAATGGCTGATATGTACCATCAACACACAAAATGACTTAAAAAAAAATATAAGCATTTTATATTTTTGTTCAGGACTGAAGTTGATCTATATTTGACCCAAATTGGAAAAGATGAATATATAACTTGGTTTTGGAATTGACATGCCCTTAAGGCCCTGGAGTGTATAGTAAATGTGTTAACTGTTTTTCAAAATGTTACTGTACATGTACGGTTCAAATCATCAGATTTTTAAAGTGTTTTATTGGGACCATAAATTCTTAGCTACAGATAAGTGAAGACACACCCATTTCTTTGTTTTATTATTACAGAAAGTACCACTATGCAAGTGAACAACAAAGCTTGAAAACCTGGAAATGAACGATAATCCAAATCAGAAAAAACAGTGCCATATGTTGAATTCGCACTTTTGAGGCCTACTCAACATATAAACAAATTGTTTACAGATTTTGCATTCACCTTCTACTTTTTGTGTAAATTAAGCAATTATGCAACAGTAACTGCTGTCTATACCGAAAAGTAATTACACTGTGCTAAAAGTCATTGACAAAAACTTAATTTCCCCATAAGCCAATCATGGCTAATGGTGACAATGTGAACCTGAGAATGATCAAGAAATGAATAATCTTCGACCTGATTTGAAATGTTAAAAAAAAAAAAATCTTGGTGACCTTAGTGTTATGCATAAAAACAGAAATTGCAGCAAGTGATAACAGTTTCTTTAATGATTAAGTTATACTAAAACAGAAGGGCAAATGGATTAACAGAACACCAAGTTTTCCCTTGAACACAAACTCAGGAATTAAAAAGCCAAACAACAATAATGACAAAAAACACTGAGTACTCCAAAAAGAGTTGAGATGAGAAAAACTGAAAAAGCATGTGACCATGACTGGACATCCAATCGGTTACTCTTCATCTGAGGAGTCCCTGTCAAAGTTGTAGGCCATGAAAAAAACATCAGGTCGAGGTGGGACGAGGGCATGGCCTGGTTTCACAATCTCAAAGCCAAGAAAACTGAAGGTACGCACAAGTTTAGCTGCAGGGATAGGAACAAAAAACATGTTACTGTTCTTACAATTACATTTAGTCTTTAGAGACTAATGGAAAGAACTATAGCACATACCACGATCGTCTCTATTCTTGTAAAAGCAGACAAACACACTAATGACTTTCAGATGTTCTTCAGCGTACTCCAGGAGAGACGCAAAACTGAAAAAGAATGAAATGTAGTTAAGTAAACAACAGTGCAATTGCACATACTGTTTAAATGGTTTTGACCAACACTATTCTTTGAAATGGATACTTAATAGACCTCACCTCTCCTTGCTGCCTTCAGGAAGAGGGTCAAGAGGAATCTCCACATAGAGTGCACTGCTGCTCAGGACAGCATCCCACTGTATTGTCTTGGTAACAATAGGTCGACTTTGGAAGTGCAGTATCCTTGGGCGACCGCTCCCTTCTGGTTCCTCAGTGACAGTCAACTTTCGATCCTAGGAACAAAGAAACATGAAATCTTAGTAAAGAAAACATGTTGTTTTACATTAACAGGACCTAAAGAATCCTGAATTAAAAATGGTCAACATAACAAAACAGGGAACAGTCACTTACTGAGTAGAGTGGCTGAGCTGAAGGAGTGTGATCCCAAATGCCATTCCCTCGCCCACCTGGGATCTTCAGGGGTGGGAGAGGGGCATCAGGAGCACCACAGAGGCCCTGGGCCACGGGTACTACTACAGTGCAGGGAGAGGCTGCAGTAGAGAAAACAGACATCAGGATCACGTTGTAGGATACCAAATAGAGTCATTGACGTATATAGACAATTAGCAGACTATTCCATTATGCTAGAATATCTAGTCTTTCACCAACCACCATTATTGCATAACGTCCAAAATTGTTCACTTGGACTGCTTTAAATCAAATAACAGTACTGATAGCCTCCACCAACATTGGACAACCAAGTGCACATCATTTACAAATACAGGGACGCGGTTTAAGATTACCTCTACGTGTTGACGCTTTAGTTATTAAGGGTTGAATTTAAACAAAGCAGTTATATAGACTTATGTATGTATTATAAGGATAAGCTATAGTGACACTTAAGTTTGCTGCCATAATGCACCGCTACAATATGTAAAAAGATTAAATTGCACCATGACAAGTAAATAAAACTCGTAAACAACTTCCGCTCCACTGTGGTTTCTAGAAAAGCTAACACATCCCCTCCCCCATAGCAGGTTAGCAGTTAGCTTGATAACTGTTTACTTACTTCCCAATCATGTCACAGATATTATTACTAAGATCGGCCATGGTAGCAATGGGCTGTTTTTTTCCTTCTTTCTCACGAGCAAAACAATGACTATTTAGGATTCGCTGGAGGTTGGATTTTACCATCCGGCCTCGGGTAGAGACACCACGAACGGACTTGTCTCTGCTTTTGCTCAGCTGCGCAATGACGGGCAAAGACCAAAGACCTAGTGCTGTAAATACACAAGTGTCACTCTGAACAGTACAGACTTTCGCTACACACCCTGATCTTATTTCAAAATAAATTAAAACAAACTACACAATGCCTTTGTTTCAAAGATACATAGTTTCTTTTATAACAGTGAAACTTTGATATAGTCATATTAATGTAATTTTTATCATTGTTTGAACATTTCTTCAACATAACTAACATGTTTTTATGACGTAAAATTCTTACTTTGAAATATGACCGGAAGCGCAAACCGTGTATTGTGCCAGTCTGACGCAGTAGGGCCGTGGAAGCTCATAGCCAACTATAGCTAACGAGGGCTATTGTCGTTACTTTAATAGATCCATGGTCGTCACTCTCGACACCATCTATCTAAAATATTCTGAATATGAAGTGTCAAAGAATGAAATTATACAATGGTGTAATGACTGTAAATAACTAATGTCTAAAATTGCTGCCACAACTTAAAAACGCTGTTTGCGTTTGGTATTTTTGGTTTTTAGCCTATGCTGACGGAAACCAGCTTTGAACAGCCCTGAGAACAGTGCTGACATTATATTAATAACGCATTATAACCTACCTTCCAAAATCTTAGTATTAGCAGTATTTGGTAAATATTGACGTGAACTAAGTGGGGACTTGCTTTTAGACAGGTGTGGTAAAGTGGACAAGGCTGTGCAAACAATCCTGGTCTGGCCTGTGGGGGGCCCAAACCCAAATTTTTGTAGGCCCACAGACATTCTGATGAATTGGCTCAAATTAAGTAGTAATCTGCATTTCACTGTAAATTTGTATCGTAATACATTGTATATACAGTCTATGGTAATACAAACAGTTTGGTGTGAGAGAGAACAATATTCCAAAATATAAATTATCTCACGCAGGTTTGACTCTAAATTATGATGATATCATAATTCAGATGGAGGGCAGGGACCAATAGAAATCCATGGGAAATTCACTGTTTTTGAAAGAAATTATTCTACATTAAACTACAATCCACAATTGTTGAATCTTACCATCAGGCCTAATTGTTTGCAATTGACTCCACAAACATGCCATATTAATATTATGGTTTATATTGCCATTTCAACTGAAAACAATCATGTCTTTGGGCTTGAATATTGGCACCACTTTCTATGATTATGCACTTTTTGTTTTAAGAGCATAGTAAAATACATACATGTGCAAACAAAACAGCAATTTTGCCATATACCTGACCTCCAGTTCAAATTTTAAAGTGCACTTAGCATGTTAACACATTCAAATTAAGATTAATTGGTTAAGTTTTCATAACTTAACCATTACCCATTCCATTATTTATTTATTTGTTTGTTTATTTATTTGGACATCTACATACTTTGTCTAAGTCTCTGTCTGAGCTGAGCCCTTGTATTCAGACACAGTGGTGGAAGTCAAATGCTTTGTGAGCAGTGGCTCCTCAATATGACTCGACAGCCCTATCCACTTATATAGATCTGATCCGGAATTCTGGATCCCTGGATGCAAATCCTCCTGTTGTTTGTGCATTGTTGTCTTCAACACAGCGATTTTGTTTCACACTCACGCAAAAAAAAAAAAAAATCGTTCTTGGCCCACTCAACTAAAATAGAGAAAAAAAGAAAGAAAAAGAAAGAAAAGAAGCTGCTTTTCCTTTGTGAGATTGGATAGCATCTGTACATACAGGCCTGTAGGATGCTGTGATGTCATCTGAAACTAACGTGACACCAGCTGCAGCCTCCCATTCCCCCATTCGCCCATTTACCCATTCACCCTCTAGTTCCCTTTAAATTTGTCCCTCTATGTTCTCCGTCGGTTGCTCAGCGAAAACGCGAAGCCCGTGACGCTGGCTGACAGTTCAGTGCCGCTGGCTCTAAAATGGAGAGCGACACCACTATCCGGAGAATAAAACCTCTGGGGACCAATCATTATTTCGCACAGGACAACAGCGTGCCCCAATACAGATACGGGGATAATGGCTACAGCGGAGACCAAAAGAGAAAGCCTGAAGTCAGCTTGTACTTGCTGCGAGAAGGGCTCGCAGCTTCCCTGGTGTCGGTGTTTATTTTGGTGCTATGGGGACTTGTTCATTTGTCGTTACAGCAGCTTGTCATTGGGAAATCAAGCGGTGAATTTAACGCAATACGGGCTAGGTAAGCTTCAAGGTTACTGACAGATTTTTATGACTTGTGACTAACGGAGTAGTAGCGCTCAGCTAACCTTTCCTCTACTTTAGTAAGAGACCCGCCTAGAAACCAACAGACAGCATCTCCTCCACCAAGGTAAAGGACAGGTGTGAGGTAGTTACTCCTAGTTGGCCCTCAAAACGATGTGGAGCCCGTGTAATTCAATAGAGAACTGATACGGACCGAGAAGGAATCTCGAAACAGCCTACTATAGTTTAACAAGTTCAGTCATACTAGGTGGTCATGTATTTTTTAATGAAACTGTATCAAAATAATCTGAACAGATTTTAAAGTATTACCATTATCTGTGAAAACTAGTCTGGAAATATATTAACAGGATCAAGGCGAGCTTACATTTGCCTACAGCTGTGGCCAACCAAGTCAAATATATGTGTTTATATATATATATATATATGTCAAATATATGTGTATATATATATATATATATATATATATATATATATATATATATATATATATATATATATATATATATATATATATATATATATATATATATAGCCTAACCTATGTTTTTAAAGCATGTTCAATGACTAACACAGATGCATGCTGGCACAAACATAAACAATCAGAAACAATGATATTACAATGTGACTAAACATGTATGACCCTACTGCACAATGTGATTTTCTGTCAAAATATGAAAATAAATAGCTTAATTCGTTATGATGTTAGATATATCATTTTTCTATCCAAACTGCACCTTCTTATCATTATTTTCTTCTCTTCAATTTAGACAGCACCTGGAGCAGATCACCAGTGTTGGGCCGAGGCCGACGGGCAGCCCAGAGAATGAGGTTCTGACAGTGGGATATTTGTTGGAGCAGATTGAAAAGATCCGTGATGAGACCTTAGCAGGCCCTCAGCAGCTTACTGTGGATATACAACGGCCCACCGGCTCTTTCTCTATAGACTTTCTCGGGGGATTTACCAGCTTCTATGACCGTGTCACTAACATTGCTGTGCGCCTGGAACCAAAAGGAGGGACACAGCTTCTGATGTTGGCTAATTGTCACTTTGATACAGTGGCTAATAGTCCAGGTATAAACTTTTCTGCACTTTTTAATTCTCTAGTTTCTCTTCTAATGCTGATCTGTATCATATTATTAAACATCAGTATGGATATTGGTTATTGCAAAGTTGCAAATGACTCAGATGTCTTACACATTTACTACACCATTTGACAAATCAGTTGTTGCATATCTTGTTATCATATAGTGTTCTTTTTTGTTTGCGTATTTTGGCACCCCCTAGCCACTGCTGGTGTAAATTAAAGGCCTCTGTACATAATGAACTTGTTTTCCACACATGGTTTGTTTTGTAGTTTGTACTACAAATCTATCCATGGCTAAGGTGTCCAAATATCCAAACCTGAATAATGTATGACTGTAACATTGGACCATTTTAACCATTACATTTTAATTTAGTTCATTATTATTATCTTTCTAGTAGATGTTCTAATAATCAGATAATTACTAGTGTGGTTAGTTGTTTGTTTGACTTATATCTTCTGGACTAATGTATAATACATAATACATCTAAAGGAAAGAGGTGTGGATCAGGAAGCATGTCTGCTGCTGCCTGTGGCGTTTTGAATCTTCGGAATTCTAAACATTTCAAGTTGAAAAAACATAGAAAAAAGATTGTACAAACCAATGTGAAGGCTGAAATTATGCCATCAGAATGTATTCTGTATTGAACATTTTGGGCTAGTCCATAACATTCTTAGAGTTTTAAGGGGTTAATTAACATATAGTTACATAAGTGGTATTGTACCTGTCCCAAAAAAATCTAAATCCAGAAAGCCATAGCACATGATGTCTCTGTATTCTTTCTGCCATCACATGCTCCGTATTGGTGCCCTTGTAACAATGTATTCAAATAGGTCTTAACATTCCTAAAATTCTTCAGTCCAAAATCCCACTATTCATTGGCGCTATCACCAACAAATGTATTTTGAGACTTAATTAGATACAGTTGGTTTCAAAATTAAGCTGTTCCATTTGAGTAAACACATAAATAGCCAATGATGTAATATATATCACCTCACCATCTTTTCAGGTGCCAGTGATGATGCTGTGAGTTGTGCTGTGATGTTGGAAGTCCTGCATTCCTTGGCCAACCTTTCAACCCCTCTACATCATGGAGTTATTTTTTTATTCAATGGGGCGGAGGAAAATATTCTGCAGGTAACATAAATGGACAGGCCGACAGCTAGATCTTTATGTTTTCATATATTACTGGCTCTTATTTCTGCACATCTCTTTCAGGCCAGTCATGGTTTTATAACTCAGCATCCATGGGCCAAACAGGTCAGAGCTTTCATTAACTTGGAAGCTGCTGGTGTCGGGGGCAAAGAAGTAGTTTTTCAGACAGGTACTCATATCATGTCAATGCATGTACTCCAGTTTCCTTAGTTGGAATGATATATGTGTGGCGTTGCTATGTGGTTATGGTCATTGGTTAATAGTAATAGTCCTTGGTTATATGAAGTCAATAGTCAAATTGATCTAAAAATACAATCTACTTGTTTTTATATATAGTTAATTAATATTCTGTACATTCTCTCATTGAAAGGTCCTGAAAACCCATGGTTGGTCCAGGCCTATGTTCACGCAGCAAAACATCCCTTTGCATCAGTAGTGGGACAGGAAGTTTTCCAAAGTGGCATTATTCCCTCTGACACAGACTTCCGCATTTATAGGGACTTTGGTAACATTCCAGGTTTGGAAAAAAAAATATATTTATTGCTATTTGTAACAATTTGCAGTTTACAACCTATATTATAACTCAATATTCTTGCTTATAGGTATTGACCTTGCTTTTATTGAGAACGGTTTCATCTATCACACTAAGTACGACACTGCCGACAGGATTTTGACAGACTCAATCCAGAGAGCTGGTAAGTCCAGCCATGCATACATCTGCAGCTTAAATGTCATCAGATTTATATTACATCATTGGATTTCTCTGTCATCTTCATACACAAGTAAATGCATTTGGTGCACACATTTTCCCACCCAATGAGTCAAATTGGCCATCTTTGTGCAGACTGTATATTGCTGTGAGGAAAGGAGCACAGATGCAAACACAGATTTATACAAGGCCAATGCGTTGACTTTTTTTGCCAATGCCTTTTATTTACCGCCTCCTTCTGCACTGGATTTTGCTTTACTTTGCAGAGAATCGAGACTGTCAGCACTAAACACCAGACAGTTGTCTTTTTTCCTTTCAGAGAATACTGTACTTCCCTCTACCATTTTCTCTTCATTCTGCCTCACTGTGAATGGCATTAATTATTAGAAAGGGAAAGTAAGATTGTAAGGGGAAGAAGCATGTCTTTTTAGTTAAAGCAAGACTAGACTAAAGGGACATTTGTGAATGACCTTATAACTTTACCAAGATGTTTTCTTAATTATGTACATATCAATTATCAATGTTATTATCATCCTTCAGAATTATTACATTTTTCCACAAAATATCACTTTCTCCCTCTCTGCTTGTCTTGCGCTCCCTCTCGTAGTTCTACACTTTGCGCTCGGTAATAACCCACCAGGCGGAAGAACAATAGTGCTTTGTCTCATGACCTTGTGAGTGTTGCTGCTTCTGCTAAATGTGAAGCAGAAAAGACAGAGAAAATGCTTTAGGCCACAGCCACTCAGATTAAGATTATCTCTTAGAATATTTACTCAACAAAACTTGAGCCTGCAGTGCCTGTAAATGACATATGCAATGGTTAAAATGTATATCAAAATAATAATTTTGTTTATTTTAATAATGCTCCTCTGCTTTTTGTCCTGATCCTGATGCGTGTCTGTTCTTAGGTGACAACATCTTGGCAGTTCTGAAGTACTTGGTTATGTCAGAGAAACTGGCTGATGCTTCTGAGTATCGCCATGGTAACATGGTGTTTTTTGACCTATTGGGAGTTGTTGTAGTGGCTTATCCGGCACGTGTTGGTACCATTCTTAACTACATGGTTGCTGCGGCTACATTCATTTATCTGGCAAAGAAGGCTTCATTGCCTGGCAATGCAGGTATGGTGTTATGAATTTTAATATTGCTAATATTGATGAATTGTTTCACTATATAAAGGAGCTATGTGACAATTCTCCTATTCAGGTGGCCGTTATGTTCGAGATTTGGCCTGTGCCACTGGAGTAGCAATCCTGAGCTGGTTTGTCACATTGTTGTCAGTGCTGATTGTAGCTCTGCTTATTACTCTGTTGGGTCGCTCCATGTTCTGGTACAACCACTTTTATGCCTGTGTGTGTCTTTACGGGGCTGCTACCACTGGCAAGATGGTCTTTATTCACACACTAGCCAAAAACCTGTATTATGGGGTGAGTTTATGCTGGAAATACATTTAATCTATGACAATATTATTATTTTGGGTTGAAATTCTTTGGAGACCTTTGAAAGCTAAGAACACGCTCCTTCCTGTGTTTTGTTGGTGCAGGGTGTGCGCCTGGTCGAGCTGGGGGACCTGTACTTTGATGTGAGCTTACTGCTGTGGTGCTGCGGCCTGGTGTGGCTGACACAACAGGGACTGTGCTCAGCGTACGTGCCCATGCTCATGGTTGCCTTTCCCCTGGCCACGAGACTACTGCTGGCCAAAGAGTTTAAGCATAAAGGTAATTATGCTTTCATCCATATTGTGATGGAGTTTATTAGCTGTTTCTATAATTTGCTTCCCTGTTTTTCTTTATTTCAGGAGCATCTGCGAAATATTGTGTGCTTTATTTGCTGGGTTTAACACTGCCGTA
>NW_026571072.1:0-11000 GCF_026225935.1 Boleophthalmus pectinirostris
AATAGCAGTGGGGGTTAGGCTGCGTAGTCTAGTCTCCGGCTCTTTAACAACAGCGTATGAAAGTGTTTGGTCTCCTGGTCTGTCACGATCTCATCCAGAACACCAACCCTGGAAAACAACTGCACAAGACACCGCAGCAGCACAGGGGCAGTGACGGTGCACGAGGGGAACACCTCAGGGAACCGTGTGGCAGAGTCACACAGCACCAGGATGTACTGGTGTCCACCACTGCTCTGCACTAATGGACCGACAATGTTCATACACCAGAACAGGGTGGAGATCACGGGCAGAGGTTGGAGGTGGACATGGTCAGATTGGAGGATATACGATGTTTTCTGGCAGGTGGGACAGGTTTTACAAAAGTTTTGAATGTTCACATACATGGAGGCAATGAAATCAAGAGGCTAATCGCAGGTAAGTCTTTTGTCGACCCAGATGATCAGCCCAAAGCAAAGTGTGTACCAGGTGCAAGATCAGTGGTCGACACGACATGGGAACCACGAGGTGTTTGGCACCGTCAGCCACTGCAAACAATGTATTATTGTCAATGACACAGCACTTCCTGCTTCCTTTTGCCATATCCAGCCCCCAACTGCTCTGGCAAACGCTGCCCTCAGAGTCTCATCCTGACTTTGTAAAGCCCCAGTTTCCTCAGGCTCCTCCCACATCAACCCCACCTTAAACTCTGACTCCCTCGACCTCAGCCCCTTTTCAAAGCGCCGCTCTCCAGGGTAAAAAAGGGTTCAGAACCGGACCCCTGCTGTTACCCCTGCCCTGACCTGAGCGCCGGTGATCACAGGACTCTTCTCTTTGGCCCCTTCTTCCTGCAACACACCGATCAGCACAGGCAGGTCCCACCCCAGGATGGCAGCTACTGGTAACTTTTCCACCGCCCCAGAGACGCCAGATACGACTGTTCATCCACAGTCACCGTCAGATCAGCAGAGCAGGAAAGTCTGTCACCATGTTCACACTAAATGATTTCCTGTCTGTTATAATCTACGATACCTGTTGGCACCAAGTCCCTCCTGACCAGAGGTAACAAGAGTCAACCAGGACAGTCACAGGTTCTGAACACACCTGAACACACCTGAACACACCTGAACACACAAACCTGAACACACCTGAACACACCTGAACACACCTGAACACACCTGAACACACCTGAACACCTGAAACACACCTGAACACCTGAACAACCTGAACACACCTGACACACACCTGACACACCTGAACACACCTGAACACACCTGACACACCTGAACACCTGAACACACCTGAACACACCTGAACACACCTGAACACACTGAAACACCTGAACACACCTGACACCTGAACACCTGAACAACCTGAACACTGACACACCTGAACAGACCTGACACACTGAACACCTGACACTGAACACACCTGAACACCCTGAACACCTGAACACACCTGAACACACCTGAACACACCTGAACACACCTGAACACACCTGAACACACTGAACACACTGAACACACCTGAACACACCTGAACACACTGAACACACTGAACACACCTGAACACCTGACCTGAACACACCTGAAACACCTGAAACACCTGAACACACCTGAACACCTGAACACACCTGAACACACCTGACACACCTGAACAGACCTGAACACACCTGAAACACACCTGAACACACTGAACACACCTGAACACACCTGAACACACCTGAACACTGAACAGACCTGAACACACCTGAACACACCTGAACACACCTGAACAGTTCATTCATTCATTTGTGATAGATTTTTATTTTCTTCTTTTCCATCATTTGTTTCTCTGCAGGAGTTTGTGTCTCAGACGTGTTTACAGTTTTATTCAGTTTTACACACGACACTGTTAAAGTCAACGAGGCTGTTCTTCATTTCTTATTTTATTTATTTGTAAATTGAACATTTTACAGGTGAATATTTAAAACCTCTTACCATCCACCCGCCCGCCGGCGGGCGATTTTCCAATAAAAAATGTTCACTTTGTATATTCACCTTCATTATTGTTTTCACTACTGGCCATACATCGTTTGAAAGCTGATTTTATCAATAAAACAACCATATCATTCATTTTATGTCGTACAACGAGCCAAAACGCTATAACTTAAAATTCACATCATAAACAAGAATAAGATACGCGTTTCTTACCTTTGACGGTTCTGTCGGTCCAAAACGCGTTCAATCCATGAAAAGTTGTACTCAATAAGTCCGTAATAATCCAAGAAAAAGAATATCAAGTTGTTTTTTTCCAAAAATAATTCCATGTGGGTAAATATCCAGAAAACCGTCGTCGTATGAGTGGATGAATCCGTGAATGAAAATATTCTGTCTCTTCTCCGCCTCTTCTCCGCTCTCACTTCCCTTTCTCTCCCGCTCTTGGGTGCGCTTGTTTTTCCTCACACTCTTAGCTTAAAATGAGACCTCCCCGCTGTTGTTGGAGCGGGGTTTAGGTGGGACAAGCCGCTGAAGAAGCTAACGCACTCACGTACTTCCTGGCTTTTTCGCACGCGTCATCAGTTTGTTTACGGGAAATCTCTTCAGTCATTGGATCTTCCAGAAAGTGATTGACATATTGTTTTAGCCAATCACCAGAGCTTTCAAACGGTGGGTGGACATTCAGATTGTATTGGAAACGGACCCTGTGTTTATACGCGCAGCCGAGAGGAACAGGAGAGAGACACAGAGAGCAGTAGTAGTAGTAGTAGAACTGACACTTGGAAGACAATTTTTGGCTACTTTTAGTTTTCTTTCTTGAGAAAACATGCCTAAAGCTCAGAAGAATTAGTATTATAATAATAACAATTATTATTATATATTATTATTATTATTATTTTGGCACAAATTTGGCAATCTTGTGTTGAATTGTCATTTTGTTTACACAAAGGCCACAGCATCAAAACCCTTTGTCCTAGAGTCTGAAATTCTACACAGTTGTTGCCAACACAACTTGAACAATGAGTGTAGTGAGTCACAATGCCTAGAATGAAGTATGACCAAGCTAAGGCCTTTATTTTTTTCAATTGTTTTTTCGAAGCAAAAAAATACAATTCTTTTTCAATTTTAATTGACTGTACTGTAGGTTAGGCAGCACTCACAGTCTTCATGTACATATCTACAGAAACTAGAAGGTCTAAGCTTTAAAATGGTGCCTCACACAAGCATGTGGGTTCTAAGGTTTTCTTTTAATAAGCTATGGCATTTGGGTATGTAGTGCTATTGTGCACACGCCAAAATAGGTGGATGGTAACAGGTTAAACTAGGACTAAACCACGACTAAACCAGAACTAAAGACCTGGTCTAGACCTGGTCTAAACCATGTCTAAAATCAGGAGTAAACCAGGTCTAAAAATCAAGACTAAACCAGGTCTAAACCAAGTCTAAACAACATGACACTTAACAGTAGGTTGACATAATTTAAGGTGATCTCATATAAAAAATAATTTCTCTATCAATAATATTTTTAATCTGGTTAAGAAAAGGCTGATCTTGTTTCTGTCTTTTAACAGACAAATTATTTTATGTTCAGATTTCGTGGTCTTTGTTTCTTTACAGTAAACAGTTGTTTATTCATGGAGACTTGGGCTCAGACAATTTGAAGAAAACAAACAAGAATTTTCAGGATGTGATTGTTACATTCATGTCGTTTTAAAAAGCACGACAATATCAAGTAATCCAAAGTAATCAGATTACATTACTCACTTTAAGTAATTTAATGGATTACGTTACAAACTACATTTTGGGGTGTGTAATCTGTAATCTGTAGGGGATTACATTTTAAAAGTAACCTTCCCAACACTGCATACAGATGCCTCAGTGCAGTCACGTCAGAAGATCTTAACAACACAGGAGTCAAGTTAAGTAGTTTTGACCTGTGGGCACTAATCACAATGTCCTTTCTCCCAAAACGGCTCTGGAGTAGTTCTATTGTAGCATCATAGTTGTCATCTGTAGTTGTGAGCCCTGCAATAGTTTTAGCTGCTGTTCCAGTCAGGTAAACTGTGAGGTAAGTAAACTTGTCTGTCTTGCATAATGCCTCATTTCCATGAAAACTGTTTACTCAGACCAGAATTCCTGCCACTGACTTATTTCACCATCATATTTAGCTATCATTAGTTTTGTTTTTAGTTTAACAGTTTGTCTGGACTGTGATCCATTATAGCCCGAGCTTACTGTCGTGGACTCGCCCTCTGGTGGGTTCTCTCGGAGCCTCCAGGGATTTTTGAATGATGCTCGATGCACAAACCTTCCATGTGAGAATGCGGTCCACGTATTCTATTGTCCCCTCGATCTCTGCGTCCAGGTCATCCATTGGCGTCTCATTTTCAGTGCCTTTATCCAATCAGATTTATCAGATAAACTTTCCTCCTTTGATGATAAAACTGTCAGAAACTCCTGTGTTTTGTCAGTATCTGGTCTTTCTTGGCCTGCCTCCTCTTCTAGGCGGGTTAACAGCCTGGCAGTAGCGGCGCTTCCTCTTCATCCGCTCTAGTCCCTCTGTCATCTCTGCAGTGAATGTCAGCAGTAGCCATTAGCTGTTTGTTCATAAAATTTCATAAAGTCCTTACTTCCCAGGTTTTTGGCATCAAAATGTTACATAGTGAAGGCTTCCAAATAGATGACAGCAGATTTCTTCATTGGAACATCAGTCGAAACACTGATTTGTTTTCTTTAGAAAAGTCAAGATTACAGTTAAAATACAGTGTGCATCCTGTACAGTTCCTTTCACAATAAAAAACATACCAAATTAAAACATTTCAGACACACTTTACCCTAACCCTAACTCCTAACCTAATCCTGCCATTTTTCTAAATTTTTCTGCATGTTTATTTACAATAAAAATCCAAGATGGTGGACTTCCAGTTTGTAAAGGGGCGTGGTCACAATATACGTTCATGATCCTATTGCCATGATGCATCTGGACGTTTGTGTAAGGACTTCCCAAGGCAAGACAAATTTTTGGCTTGTCGCCATGGTAACACAATGGAAATGGGGTATGGGCTTATATGCTCGTCATTTACCATGACGTCGGGGTCACCCATTGACGCCCACTGATTTCTATTCATTTTAACAGATATAAACATGACCTACGCCTTCTGCATGGGTTGCTAGGACACAACTGTTCATGCCGGGGGCTTTCGCCCTTGCACTCACTGTTGCTGAAGAAACAGGCCACAATGGGCAAGTCACATCACGTCACTTCACTAGGAGCATCACTTTGCGATACTAATAAGCCCTTCGCCAGCTACTGGCGCTCTGGTCTAAAGATACAACCCCACCCCCACAATATTAGAATTTCAATATAAAGTCTACTGCACATAGTATATATGAAAGGTAGGTTGAAACAGCTGACGTAAAAATATTTGCAGTATTTGCTGTAGTGATATTGTGGTGTCGGGTTACACAGCAGGGATGGGATGGAGACCAAGTAAAACATAAAACATGAAAGACAAGAGATAAAAACAAAACACAGTGACAAACGTACAGGTTGTAACTCTCTCATAACGTGTGGATAATTAAGAGCTGCTGAACTGAACAGATGCACTCATATGTACAAATATAACATAAAAACACAAAAATCACTCAAACACACTTCCAACTATAATAAAATATAACATATAAACATATGACACAACTACTCACTGGTTGGACGCACACACACGTAGAACAACACACAGAGACAAAACAAGTGAAGAAAGAAGTGACATCACTAATGTCATCCACAGACACTACAAAATAAAACAACTATTTACAGATGAAAACTTTCTGACACCACATTAACTAAACTGTGTTTTCTCTTTCCCTCTAGGACAAATATGGCTTCAAATTTTAGAAAGCAAATTGAAGAAAGCAAGAAGATAGACAACGGACCTCCTGCCCGATACCAGCTGCAGCTGAAAAGAGTAAATCTGGACAAAGAATCAAATGAAGAATCTAAACTGAGGAGATTTACTCTTGGAGAATATGATCCACGACACCTGAACAAGACCATCCTCCTGGTGGGAGAGACAGGCTCAGGGAAGTCCACTCTGATCAACGCTCTGGTCAACTTTGTGATGGGGGTGGAGTTTGAAGACAAAGTCTGGTTTGAGATCATCTCAGATGAGAAGAACAAACCTCAGTCTGAGAGTCAAACCTCTGCTGTGTCTGTTTACAACATCTATGGATTTGAGGGAGAAACTGTCCCTTATTCACTGAGCATCATCGACACTCCAGGATACGGAGACACCAGAGGATTAGAACATGATGATATGGTCACAAAAAAACTGAAAGACCTGTTCTGCATCCCTGAGGGAGTGGACACAGTCAATGTTGTGTGTTTGGTCATGAAGGCCTCAGTGAACAGACTGGATGAGAGGATGGCCTACATCTTTAACTCTGTCACTTCAATGTTCAGCAAAGACATGGAGAAGAACATTGTGGTGATGATGACTTCACTCAGTGGAGGAAAACCAAAGACGCTCTCAAAGCTCTGGAAGATGCAAAGATTCTTTGTGCCAGAGACGCAAAAAATGAACCAGAGTATTTCCAGTTCAACAACTGCCAAAAAGAGACGATTGAAGATGACAGTGATGAAGAGGAAGATGCAAAACATGCATTTACAACTTCAAACAAGGGAATGGAGAAGTTCACAAAGTTTCTGGAAACAGCAAAACCTCAGTCTCTGAAGTCGACAGTGGAGGTGATGAAAGAGAGGATCAGACTCACGGCCTGCATCCAGAACCTAAAGGAANTGACTTTTTAAATTCTTAACCGAGGTTGAGCGAGGGATCGGGGTTTTGCTTTGTTGTAGCTCCACATACAAAATGTTCTCTGCAAACTCTTTCTTAGACAGTCAGAGGTTTCCTTTTTGGTTCTTCCTGTGGATCAATCCTGCCCATCACCTTCACCTTTCACTATTTTTCAAATCCGTTGGGAAGAGAAACAGTTTGAACAGAGGTTTGCAGTCACACACATCTGATTCACTTTTGCATTTATGGAGTTTACAAACAAATTTCTCGAGCCATTTTCCGCTGTTTGGATCCAACAACCACACAATTAAGGATGTACCAATCCCAAAACTAAAATATGACAATATCAGAACCAGAAACAAAAGTGATATGGTTCAAAAGACTAGAAAACATCGACTTTGTCAATAGACACATCCCACTGGGAAAACAAACATAGCCGTTTGATGCTCACTTTTTCAGAAAATTTTACAACGCATTCTGGAATGACCGGAAGTCCAAAATTCGTGTTGCATGTATTCTACAAAATCAACATTTCGGAGCTTTTAACCATGTTTTTACTTGTTTCTCCTCCTCATTCCCCCTCTCAAAGTTGTATTTGGAGTGTCCAATGAGATTCATTTGGTCTTCCAATATTCTATGTTATGTTAACCTAATAACATAGAATATTGGAAGACCAAATTAATCTCATTGGACTATTACGCTCAAGTCATGGACAACAATGTGTCAGGAGTTCCGGAAATTAGAACAACTGGAATACGTTTCCGTAACCGATTCAAATCCTGAACCTCAAGAATCCCATGAATGCAGAGAAAATTGTAAAAGGGCGCACTGCATCGAATGTCAATGTCAATGTCAACTTTATTTGTATAGCACATTTACAACAACACAAGCTGCCCAAAGTGCTTCACATGCACAATAAAGATAGTAAAATACAGCACAATAAATATGAAAAATATATCTATATAATAATAAAACAAACAAACAAAACAAAAAAAAAATTAAACATAGCTTATAAAACATTTAATTAGAGTTAAAAGCCGCAGCAAAGAAATGTGTCTTAAGATCAGATTTAAAAATCTCCAGTGATGGAGCAGCTCGAACGTGGAGAGGCAGATTGTTCCATAACTTGGGGGCAGCCACAGCAAAGGCCCTGTCACCCCGAGTTTTCAAACATGACTTTGGGACATTTAATAAGCAAACCGCTTTCTGACCTGAGGGGTCTGATTGGAACATAGCGCGATAACAGCTCAGACAGATACTCAGGAGCCAGGCCATTCAGGGATTTTAAAAACAAATATTAGAATTTTAAAATTAATCCTGAAAGGAACAGGAAGCCAGTGGAGAGAGGCCAGTACAGGTGTGATATGCTCTCTCTTTCTCGTCCCTGTTACTAAACGAGCTGCAGCATTCTGGACTTGTTGTAAGCGCTGTAAGGAGAGCTGGTCTAGTCCACAATACAGCGAATTACAGTAATCCAGACGAGACATTATAAACAAGTGAATAAGTCGTTCAAAGTCACTGGCTGGAAGGTAAGCCTTCACTTTACTCAGTATTCTGAGCTGGTAGAAGCTGGCCTTTACCACAGAGGTTATTTGTTTGTCCATTTTGAACAAATTGTCAAAGAATACTCCAAGGTCTCTGACAGAGGAATTCACAAAAGGAGACAGTGCGCCAAGGTTGTGATGTAAACCAGTGGAGGATTTAGGATTAAAAACCACAATTTCTGTCTTCTTCTCATTAAAAATTAAGAAGTTTTGGGCTAGCCATGATTTCACTTCCTCTAAACAATAGGACAAGCTACTAATGGAGCCAGGGGCAGGTGATAAGGGCAAATAGATTTGCAGGTCGTCAGCGTAAAAATGATAAGACACATTGTGTTTTCTAAGAACTGAGCCTAGAGGCAACAAATAAAGAGAAAATAATGCAGGACCTAGAATAGATCCTTGTGGGAACACCGCAGGTAAGTGGAGCAGAGTTAGATTTATGGGGGCCAAGATGTACTGACAAACATCTGTCTGTGAGATAAGATTTAAACCAGTTAAGTGCTGTGCCTTTAAAACCTGCATATTGTTCCAAGCGGGAGAGTAAAATACAGTGGTCAACAGTATCAAAAGCAGCAGACAAATCTAAAAGAACTAAAATCACAGAGCAACCAGAGTCAACAGTTAAAAGAAGATCATTAAAAACGCGCAGAAGTGCTGTTTCTGTGCTATGAAGTGATTTAAAGCCAGACTGAAACTTTTCAAAAATTCTATTTGAGTCCAAATGTGACTGCATTTGATAATAGACTATTTTCTCAAGAATCTTTGCTAAAAATGGCAGTTTTGAAACTGGCCTAAAATTTGCCAGAATTTTAGGATCCAGGGTGGGTTTCTTTAGATGAGGTTGGACTACAGCCTGTTTGAACGCTCCTGGAACACATCCAGACAAAAGGGAGGCATTTATGATATTTTGAATAAAGGGGCCAACAGCATGAAAAACACTTTTTAGAAAATGGGCAGGAATAGCATCCAGTGGATAGTTAGAGGGTCTTAAACGCTGAACAATATTTGAGAGTTCGTTTAGCGATACAGGCAGAAACTCATTAAAAGTGGCACAACATTCAAAAGTGTTCAAAGAATCATTAGGACTACACACTGGTATAGAGGCCCTGATTTGGGATATTTTTCCGACAAAGAACAATAAAAAGTCATTGCACAGTGAAACTGATGGCACAAGACTAGGTGAAGACTCTGGGTTAACTAGACGATTTAATACATTAAAAAGAACCTGCGGTCTCTGGGTGTTATTTGAAATAAAATTCGACATATACTGAGCTTTTGCAGTCTTTACCGCTTTCTGATAATTAGCTAGACAGGCTCTAAGTATTTCAAGCGATACGTGTAGTTTGTCCTTATTCCACCTCCGCTCTGCGCGCCTGCACTCGCGTCTAAGCGCACGAGTGGTTTCATTGAGCCAAGGCTCCGACGTGGGCTTGGCGCGCTTCATTACAAGTGGGGCGACAGCGTCCAGAATGTCCGTACAAATAGTGTTGAACATTGTGTTGACGAATAAGGTAAACGACATAGACAATAAACTAAAAACGAGCATGGCTAACTTTGCTAGCAAGTTCCGGTTAGACGAAGACACGCAAAAGCTAACAACACAACAACTATTAAGGACACACGAAAGGATATTCTTAGAAACAAAAATTAGACACGTAGAAAAATTAGAGTCGCTAATCGCGCGTAAGAATAAAAACAATGCGAAGATAGACGGTTCAATAACAAATAAATGGGTAAAAAATTTATCAAAGCGCCCACTTTCACAGACAGAACTAAATGTATTATCCTGCGGATTAAACTAAGCAGTAACGCCAGAAAAAATTCCATACGAAGAATTCATACTCGACACCGAACTAGCATGCCAATCAATAAAAGAGCAGGGAGAAAAAGCAGAACTAAGAAACGAAATAGCAGGGATTCTTAAAACAGCAAGATTGCCACCAGGAAACGTAAATAAAGATGAAAGGAAAGCAATACGCGCGCTAGCTAAGGACAAAACAATCACAATAATACCCGCGGATAAAGGAAGAGCCACAGTAGTCATGGACACAGACAAATATGATCAACAGATGGAAAATTTGCTAAAAGACACAAATACATACGAACGGATTAGGAAAGACCCAACTGAGGAAAAGAAAAAGGCACTTAAAACACTCCTAAAACCCTTGTTGGAGGAAGAAAAAATAGATAAGAAAACTTACAATTACCTAATACCAACCGCCAACATCACACCACGAATATATGGCACACCCAAAATACACAAAAAGGACACTCCACTTAGACCCATAGTAGACAGCATCGGTTCAGTAACATATAATCTATCAAAAGCACTAGTAGAACTCATAAAACCATTATTAGGCCATACCCAGCAACATTGCAAGAACTCAAAACAATTGGCCCAGGAACTAAAAACCATCAAAGTACAAACCAATGAAATATTAATATCCCACGATGTAGTATCCCTGTTCACAAAAACTCCCATAAACGTCACATTACACATAGTTGAGAACCGCCTACGGACAGACAAAACACTACACAAACGAACCAACCTGACAGCTGAAGACATAACCCGGCTCCTTCATTTTGTTTCCACATCCACATACTTCAGATTCAAAGGAAAAATATACAGGCAGAAAGAGGGCTTCGCCATGGGGGACCCCTTATCAGCCATCATGAGTGGGTTCTTCATGGACGACCTGGAGGAGAAG
>NW_026571073.1:0-731 GCF_026225935.1 Boleophthalmus pectinirostris
ACTAAACTAGGACTTACCCAGGTCTTTCCTGGTCTTAAATTCCTATTTATCGTGCAGTCATGCACTCTCTGCTTGTGTACAGTTTTCACATCAGACCAGAACTAAACCAGAGACTAAACCAGGACTAAACTAGGTCTAAACCAGGACTGAACCAGGTCTTTCCCTGTTTTATATTCCTAATTTACCTACAGTCACACACGCTCAACTTGTGCAGAGTTTTCATATCAGAGTCGGACTCAACTTGGGACTAAACCACCAAGACTGAACCAGGACTGAATTTGAATTCAGATTCAGGACTAAACCATGGACTTAACCAGGACTAAACCAGGACTAAACCATGGACTTAACCAGTGACTTAACCAGGGACTAAAGCAGGACAGATTCAGGACTAAACCAGAACTAAACCAGGACTAAAACAGGACTAAAACAAGTCTTTCCCAGTCTTAAATTCCTCATTTCCCTGCACTCACACACTCTCTGCTTGTGCACAGTTTTCATATCAGACCAAGACTAAACCAGGGACTAAACTAGAACTGAACCAGGACTAACCAGGACTAAACCAGGGACCAAATCATGAACTAAACCAGGACTAAACGAGGTCTAAACCAGGGTTAAATCATAAACTAAACCATGGACTAAACCAGGACTAAACCAGGACTAAACTTCTGAACCAGGACTAAACTAAGACTAAACCAGGACCTAAATCATGAACTAAACCAGGACTAAACCAG
>NW_026571073.1:6895-16000 GCF_026225935.1 Boleophthalmus pectinirostris
TGGTTTAGTCCTGGTTCAGTCCTGGTTCCTGGTTCAGTCCTAGTCCTGGTTTAGTCCTGGTTCAGTCCTGGTTTCAGTCCTGGTTCAGTCCTGGTTTAGTCCTGGTTTAGTCCTGGTTCAGTCCTGGTTTAGTCCTGGTTCCCTGGTTTAGTCCTGGTTCAGTCCTGGTTTAGTCCTGGTTCAGTCCTGGTTCAGTCAGTCCTGACTCTCGATGGAGGCGTAGTTGTTTTCTTCTCTGAAGCTGATGTTTCCGAGGTGAAGAATCGAAGCCACGATCTGAAGAACCGAGTCCTGCTCCTCCACAGACAAACCCACCACCGCCATGGCCTCCTGAGAAGTTCAACCAGGATCACAACCAGACTACAGGGTCACATGGTCAGAGGGTCACATGGTCACATGGGCAGAGGGTCACAGGGTCACATGGTCAGAGGGTCACAGGGTCACAGGGTCAGAGGTTGCGTGCGTTACCATGGTTTCGGCGAAGTCCTTCTTGTCGCTGACGTCGTCCACGGTGTAGGTCCCTGATTGGTTGAGGTAGAAATAATAATCCGGTGTGGTCACGCCCAGATTCTCCCTCTGCTCCGAGCTCGCCCCCTCCAGGATCTGATGAGCAAGACCAGGTTCAGACCGGGTTCAGACCAGGTTCAGACCGGGTTCAGACCGGGTTCAGACCGGGTTCAGACCGGTTCAGACCGGGTTCAGACCGGGTCAGACCGGTCAGTCCCAGTCCTAGTCCTGGTCCGGTCCTGGTTTAGTCGGGTGATTTTCTTTATTAGTTAATGTTTAAAAGTAGCAAAAGTAGTAGTACTTGATGGTATTACTACCAGTACTTGTAGAACTCATAGTACTCACAGTACCTGCAGTACATGTAGTACTCATAGTATTTGTAGTATATGGTACTGGTAGTACTGGTACTGTGGTACTCGTAGTACTGTAGTACTTGTACCTGGTAGTACCTGTAGTACTCATAGTATTTGTAGTATTTATGGTATGTACTGGTAGTACTTGTAGTACTGGTAGTACTTGTAGTACTTGTAGTACTGGTAGTACTGTACTTGTAGTACTGTAGTACTTGTAGTACTGGTAGTACCTGTAGTAGTACTGTAGTACTGTAGTACTTGTAGTACTGTAGTACCTGTAGTACTTGTAGTACTTGTAGTACCTGGTAGTAGTAGTAAATGTGGAAGTTTCTTTCTCCTGCGTTTTGTGAAACGACTCGACTTTTCTCCAGAAGAAAGTTTGAGATTTTTCCTCCGTCTGGAGCCCCGCCCCCACAGAACTGGATCTCCACATACTTCCCCTGGAGGAGACAGGAGACAAGTGAGGAAAACAAGTGAGACAAGGAGACAAGTGAGGACACAGGAGACAAGTGAGGACAAGGAGACAAGTGAGGACAAGGACACAAGTGAGGACACAGGAGACAAGTGAGGAAACAAGGAGACAAGTGAGGACACAGGAGACAAGTGAGGAAACAAGGACACAAGTGAGGACACAGGAGACAAGTGAGGAAACAAGGAGACAAGTGAGGACACAGGAGACAAGTGAGGAACAAGGAGACACAGGAGTGAGGAAACAGGACACAAGGAGACAAGTGAGGAAACAAGGAGACAAGTGAGGACACAGGAGACAAGTGAGGAAACAAGGAGACAAGTGAGGACACAGGAGACACAAGTGAGGAACACAAGGAAGGACAAGTGAGGACACAGGAGACAAGTGAGGAACACAAGGAGGAACAAGTGAGGACACAGGAGACAAGTGAGGAAGACAAGGAGACAAGGACAAGTGAGGACACAGGAGACAAGTGAGGAAACAAGGAGACAAGTGAGGACACAGGAGACAAGTGAGGAAACAAGGAGACAAGGAGGACAAGTGAGGACAAGGACAAGGAGACAAGTGAGGACAAGTGAGGAAAGGAGACAAGGAGACAAGTGAGGAGAGACAAGGAGGACACAAAGTGAGGACACAAGAGGAGGAGACAAGTGAGGAGACAAGGACACAAGTGAGGAAACACAAGTGAGGACAAGTGAGGAGGACAAGTGAGGAGATGAGAAAATTAAGGGAAGTAAAGTGATGAAGAGGATGAAGAGGAGGATGAGGAGGATGAGGAGAGGAGGATGAGGAGGATGAGGAGAGAGGAGGAGGATGAGGAGGATGAGGAGGATGAGGAGGAGGATGAGGAGGATGAGGAGGATGAGGAGGAGGAGGATGAGGAGGATGAGGAGGATGAGGAGGATGAGGAGGAGGCACTGACGAAGCGGCTGGAGTTGTTGTTCCGGACGGTCTTGGCGTTTCCAAAAGCCTCGAGCAGAGGATTCGACTGCAGGATGATGTCCTTGACCCTCTGAGGACACAAGACCAGGTTTAGACTGGGTTTAGACCGGGTTTAGACCGGGTTTAGACCGGGTTTAGACCAGGTTTAGACCGGGTTTAGACGATCTGAACCAGGATCTGAACCAACTACAGGGTCTAGACCGGGATCATAACCGGACTACAGGGTCTAGACCGGATCATAACCGGACTACAGGGTCTAGACCGAGATCATAACCGGACTACAGGGTCTAGACCGAGATCATAACCGGACTACAGGGTCTAGACCGAGATCATAACCGGACTACAGGGTCTAGACCGAGATCATAACCGGACTACAGGGTCTAGACCGAGATCATAACCGGACTACAGGGTCTAGACCGAGATCATAACCGGAATACAGGGTCTAGACCGAGATCATAACCGGACTACAGGGTCTAGACCGGGACCTGGACTTGAAGAGGTTTCAGTTTCTGTGCTCAGGAGGTGGAGTTTTAAAGCTGCACTGTGGGACTTTCCTGGGACCGGCTGGTTTCCGTGGAGACGCTGTTACACTGCAGTAAACGTGAGCGTGTTACGGGTCAGATCCGTGAAGAGGCGAGCAGCTCTGACCTGGACCTTGGCTCCTCCTCCGGAAACTTTGGAAATGTAACTCATGATGAACTTCGCCGCCACCGTTTTCCCCGCGCCACTTTCCCCACTGCAAAACAAGACCAGGATCAGGACTAAACCAGGACCAAACCAGGTCTAAACCAGGACCCAGACCAGGTCTAAACCAGGTCTAAACCAGGAATAAATCAGGTCTGAACTGAGTCTGGGTCTGTGTCCTGGTCCTGGTCTGGGTCCTGGTCCTGGTCCGGGACCGGGTCTGGACTCACCTGATGATCACACACTGGTTCTCGGAGTCGATCATCATGTTCCTGAACATGAGGTCGGCCAGAGCGAAGATGTGAGGAGGGTTCTCGTACTGGGCCTGGACCAGAGCAGGATTATAACCAGACTACAGAGTCTACGGGGTCTGAGCAGGTCTAGAGCAGGATCATAACCAGTCTTGGACTCACCGCTCCCTGGTACAGCTCCACTTCTCTGTCCGTGAAATACGGCAGCTGCTTGAACGGGTTCACCGAGATCAGAACCGGACCGATGTAGGTCTGAACGGGTCAAGGACTAAACCAGGACTAGACCAGGACTAGACCAGGACTAAACCAGGACTAAACCAGGACTAGGACCAGGACTAGACTAGACCAGACTACTAAACCAGAACTAAACCAGGGGGACTAGACACAGGACTAGACCAGGACTAAACCAGGACTAGACCAGGACTAGACCAGGACTAGACCAGGACTAGACCAGGACTAGACCAGGACTAAACCAGAACTAGACCAGGACTAAACCAGGACTAGACCAGGACTAGACCAGGACTAGACCAGGACTAGACCAGGACTAAACCAGGACTAGACCAGAACTAGACCAGAACTAAACCAGAACTAAACCAGAACTAAACCAGACTAGACAGGACTAAACCAGGACTAAACCAGGGACTAAACCAGGACTAAACCAGGGTCCAGGTGGAGGATACAAAGATGTAGTCATCGTTGTATCTCTTGCGCAGGTTTTCGGTGATGGCGTCTTCGTTGATCTTGGACAGTAGAACCATGTCGTCCACGCCGCTCACCTTCACGTTCGCGTTCGCCGTCTGCCAGTGATACTTACTGCCCTGCAACCCACGAGCAAGACACTGATCAAACCCTCAACCCAAGAGCAAGACACTGATCAAACCCTCAACCCACGAGCAAGACACTGATCAAACCCTCAACCCACGAGCAAGACACTGATCAAACCCTCAACCCACGAGCAAGACACTGATCAAACCCTCAACCCGAGCAAGACACTGATCAAACCCACCCACGAGCAAGACACTGATCAAACCCCACGAGCAAGACACTGATCAAACCCCACCCAGAAGACACTGATCAAACCCTCAAACCCACGAGCAAGACACTGATCAAACCCTCAACCCACGAGCAAGACACTGATCAAACCCTCAACCCACGAGCAAGACACTGATCAAACCCTCAACCCACGAGCAAGACACTGATCAAACCCACAACCCACGAGCAAGACACTGATCAAACCCTCAACCCACGAGCAAGACACTGATCAAACCCTCAACCCACGAGCAAGACACTGATCAAACCCTCAACCCACGAGCAAGACACTGATGAGATGATGTCCTGACAGGAGCAGGACATTTGTCTGTAACTGGATTAAATCAACAGAATGTAAAGACTCGTACATTATAAGACTGAATGTGTTTGTTTTATTTGTTTGTTTTATTTGTTTGTTTTATTTGTTTGTTTTATTTGTTTTTATTTGTTTGTTTTTTTGTTTGTTTTATTTGTTTTTGTTTTGTTTGTTTGTTTGTTTGTTTGTTTGTTTATTTATTTGTTTTGTTTTGTTTGTTTGTTTGTTTTATTTGTTTGTTTTATTTGTTTGTTTGTTTGTTTGAAACTGTAGTTTTTCCTCTCGAAAAAGAGATTTTTTTTTTTATCTCAAAGAGACTTTTTCCTGGTTAAATAAATAAAATGAATAAAATAAAAGGACGTAGAACCTGCCCAGGGGGGATATTTGTAAGATTTAGGCCGATGGTCAATATGTCTCCAGGTGCCCATATCGGCCGATAATATCAGCCAACCGATATATCGGTCGGGCTCTAGTCCCCCCCCCCCCCCCCCTCTGGAGTCTGGAGTCTGGAGTCTGGACCTGTTTGTTCTTGTTTGTTCTTGACTCTGGAATGAAGAGAATCCTCCAGGAATCACAACCTGCAACTCTGCCCCAAACAAGACCAGGACTAAACCAGGACTAAACCAGGATTAAACCAGGATTAAACCAGGACTAAACCAGGACTAAACCAGGATTAAACCAGGATTAAACCAGGACTAAACCAGGACCAAACCTGGACTAAACCAGGACTAAACCAGGATTAAACCTGGACTAAACCTGGACTAAACCAGGATTAAACCAGGATTAAACCAGGACTAAACCAGGACTAAACCAGGATTAAACCAGGACTAAACCAGGATTAAACCTGGACTAAACCAGGTCTAAATCAGGACTAAATCAGGTCTAACCCAGAACTAAACCAGGATTAAACCAGGACTAAATCTGCTCAGTGACATAACTCACCATCTTGGAGCACTTCCTGTTTCTTGAGCTTCAAACTCAGAGCGCGTCCATGCGCGTGCCCGTGCGCGTGTGTGCTGCCAGAGCGCGGATTGGGACCAGAGGAAAGTCCAGGTCTGGGTCTGTCCCGCTGGAGTCCTGGTATAGTCCCGGGATAGTCCCGGTCTTGTCCCAGTGTAGTCCTGGTTTAGTCCTGGTTTAGTCCTGGTTTAGTCCTAGTTTAGTCCTGGTTTAGTCCTGGTTCAGTCCTGGTTTAGTCCTGGTTCAGTCCTGGTTTAGTCCTGGTTTAGTCCTGGTTCAGTCCTGGTTTAGTCCTGGTTTAGTCCTGGTTTAGTCCCGGGTTCGTCCCAGACGCTGCAGCTCGCGCTTCCTGGAGACCCTGCAGGTGTGGGCAGGTAAAGCCCCGCCCACAGCCGCGGGGCCCGTGGGGGGTTCTGGGAAATGCAGTGCACAGTGAACTCCGCGTCTCCAACTCACGACTCGCGCGCCCCTCTCGTGTGCACGCGCACCGATGTAAACTCGTGCACGGCGTGCACACGTCAATGTTTTACAGTTTTACCTGGTCCCACAGACTCACCTGAGACACAGGTGTCCCCACGGACTCACCTGAGACACAGATGTCCCCACGGACTCACCTGAGACACAGGTGTCCCCCGTGGTCCCGCTGGCCGCGTGCTCGTGTCTCGTGTCTGTGTTTGGTTCTTCACAGGTGAAAGTCTCGTGTTTTTGGATCATGTTTATTGACATAAATGTTTCTGATGTTACATCTTTGTGCACAGATATGATCTGCGCGTGCGTCCGCTGCGCGTGCGTCCGCTGAGAATGTGAATAACCCTAATAAATGGACACGGCAGCTTCAGGACAGAGTCAGAAGACAGAGTTTAGAACTTCAGGACTTCAGGACTTCAGGACTTCGGGACGTTGTTGTAAACGGCCTCATGTGAACGAGCAGATTTTGAGTGACCATATTTCCGTTTGTGAAAACCCGGACACCTTTTTACATCCTTTTAAGAAGGGAGTAAAAAGTGTTGCACCTGTCGATCCTGTCTGAGAAAAGTGTATAAAGTTTGTGCTGAGGTTTTACAGCCTTAACACAGATAGAATAATTGTAAAATATAAAGTTGATACTTCGTGGATTTCACCTGTCGCAGCCCACGATAAACGAGGGACACTGTCCTCTCACCTCAACCTGTGCACACGGACTCACACTCGTCTCGACCGGGACGGAAAACAGAGAATTTCTTGTCCAAGTCGTTGTTAAATGTGCATTTGTGCTTCGGCGTGTTTCAGACCGACTGTTTGTGTCTCGCTCCTTCTGAGTCACAGTTTAATTAACGATAATTAACGGTACTGAAAACCTTTTTGGACGTTTGTTCACCCACCAAACTCCAGAGCAGAAGAGCCGGTACAGAGACCGCGGGAGGGCATCCGGGCCATTCCCGCACACGAACATGTTGAATGGTCAACATTTATCAAACTAATGTATTTACAAATAAAACAATCCTTGAACATCTGACATGTTGTTTTACACTGAACTCACCTGTCCTCACCTGCCCCACACACCTGCCCACACCTGCCCCACACCTCCTCACCTGCCTCACCTGCCCACCTGCCCCTCACCTGTCCCTCACCTGCCCCTCACCTGTCCTCACCTGCCCCACCTGCCTCACCTGCCCTCACCTGCCCCTCACCTGCCCCTCACCTGCCCACACCTGCCCTGCCCCCCTCACCTGCCCCACACCTGCCCTCACCTGCCCCTCACCTGCCCCACCTGCCCACCCTGCCCTCACCTGCCCACCTGCCCCTCACCTGCCCCTCACCTGCCCCTCACCTGCCTCACCTGCCCCTCACCTGCCCCTCACCTGTCCTCACCTGCCCTCACCTGCCCCTCACCTGCCCCTCACCTGCCCCTCACCTGCCCCTCACCTGTCCCCACACCTGCCCCCACCTGCCCCTCACCTGCCCTCACCTGCCCACCTGCCCTCACCTGTCCCTCACCTGCCCCTCACCTGCCCCTGCCCCTCACCTGTCCCTCACCTGCCCCTCACCTGCCTCACCTCACCTGCCCTCACCTGCCCCTCACCTGTCCCACCTGCCCTCACACTGCCCTCACCTGCCCACCTGCACCTGCCCCACACCTGCCCCTCACCTGCCCTCACCTGCCCTCACCTGCCTCACCTGCCCCTCCCCTCACCTGCCTCCTGCACCTGCCCACACCTGCCCACACCTGCCCCTCACCTGCCCTCACCTGCCCCTCACCTGCCCCTCACCTGCCCTCACCTGCCCACCTGCCCCACCTGCCCCACCTGCCCCACACCTGCCCCTCACCTGCCCCACCTGCCCCTCACCTGCCCCTTCACCTGCCCCTCACCTGCCCCACCTGCCCTCACCTGCCCCTCACCTGCCCTCACCTGCCCTCACCTGCCCACCTGCCCTCACCTGCCCCACACCTGCCCCTCACCTGCCCCTCACCTGCCCCACACCTGCCCCTCACCTGTCACCTGACGTTCAGACTGGTCTTTTGTGGAGCTCAACACTTTGACTTGGTTCTCAGACTTGTTCTGGTCCTGGTTCTGGTCTTGGTTCTGGTCCTGGTTCTGGTTCTGGTCCTGGTTCTGGTCCTGGTCTTGGTTCTGGTCCTGGTTCTGGTCCTGGTTCTGGTCTTGGTTCTGGTCCTGGTTCTGGTCCTGGTTCTGGTCATGGTTCTGGTTCTGGTCTTGGTTCTGGTTCTGGTCTTGGTCTGGTCCTGGTTCTGGTCTTGGTTCTGGTTCTGGTCTGGTTCTGGTTCTGGTCTTGGTTCTGGTCCTGGTTCTGGTCCTGGTTCTGGTCTTGGTTCTGGTCTTGGTTCTGGTTCTGGTTCTGGTTCTGGTCTTGGTCTTGGTTCTAGTCCTGGTTCTGGTCTTGGTTCTGGTCCTGGTTCTGGTCCTGGTTCTGGTCTTGGTCCTGGTCCTGGTTCTGGTCTTGGTTCTGGTTCTGTGGGCCCTCGGAGGTGCGGTGCTTCGGCTCTGACTGGGGGCGGCGCTGTGCAGAGCTTTAGCCGCACACGGAGCCCCAGAGGCGGCCTGACCTTTGCCCCGGCCCCGGTCATGTGCGGAGCTCACGTGGGGAGCTCCCGTCAGCTCAGCCCGGCTCCAGAGCTCCGGCCCCGGCAGCAGAGAACAGGCTCCGCCGCGGAGGAGGAGGAGGACCGGGACAGGCGCTCATCTCAGTCCGACACAAGAGCACCGGAGCGCGGGCAGAGGAGGCACCGTGAGCCGCTGCACGACCCAGAAGAGGAGCGCTGTGGGCGGCTGTCCGGAGCAGAGCGGGACACCGGAGCAGCTAAAGGCTAAAGCTAAAGGCTAAAGCTAAAGGATAATAAATGAGATGGAGGAGTTTCTGAGGAGCCGCGGAGCCGCGCTGGTAACTCAGACTCACACTCACACTCGGACTCGGACTCGGACTCGGACTCGGACTCGGACTCGGACTCAGACTCACACTTAGATTTAGACTTAGACTTGATCCGTATTTACAAATATAATTGATGATAATAAATTCTAAATAAGAAGCAAAAAAACAAGTGAAATAAAACATAATTATATAAATGTGAATGTACAAGTAAAAAATAAATAAATA
>NW_026571074.1:0-25000 GCF_026225935.1 Boleophthalmus pectinirostris
TCAATAATCAACTAAACTCGACATCCCTATCACAGAGAAGGGTGGACATGGGTGGCTATAGCTTCTTGGGGGCTTTCCTTTTCATTATAATGATACAAATTACAATTGGATTATGCACTATCTGTCCAGTTATGAACATAAGTAACTGTGTCATGAAAATGTTTAGGCTAAAGTATTTAAAGAATAAACAGATAAAGAAATAACTAGATATAAACATGGTCTGAAACACTATTTGCATTTCTGAGAATATCAAATATTCGTGAATCATTTATGGCTGAAAATGATCAATAATCAAAACTAAAAACTGGTATCAAAACTAGACAGTCATTTGGCAAAAAAAACAAACAAAATCAATAAAAAAATCAATACAGGTTTAGACCTTTCATGATAAATTATAAAATGGTCTTGATCTATGTCAGAAGTAGTATAGGAGCATATGATAATAATACTAAAGAAACTACTACTATTTAATTAATTAACTATTTTTCTGTGTTAAAAATGTAATTAGATTGCGTAAAAATAGTAACTTTTTTTTCTTCCATGTTGTTTTGAAAATCATATGGTTAAGCATGATCCTTTGAAACTGTAGTATCAAATCGTCACTAAATGCACACAGGAACATTTGTTTGTCCACATTTTAAACTGTTACCACTAACCTGCTACTCAAGCCACTAGAGGGCATCGAAGTCCTGGTCCTCTTCCTGCTGTCGGAGTGTTCGGACAGGGCCTGGATGCTCGCCTGCAGGACGACTCTGCAAAGGAGACACGAACAGGACCCGAAATTACCCCATAACCAAGACTCTGAGTCGCTGTGTGCAGGGTGACCACCTCAAATAATAACATAATATAGTTGTGCATCGTGGTAGGACAAGGAGGGATGGACTTGGTCGCTTTTATCTGGAAGAGTAAAGTTCCCATAATTTTTAAATGTATCTTGCATCAAAACGCAATGAAAACAACTGATACTTTGGAGATAATAAATCATTCATTAACTAATCATTGCATTTATATAGTGCCTTTCAAGACAGCCAAAGTGCTTTACTGATTGATGTCTGCCTGTGGGCGTGGTTCCATCAGTAGATACTGCTCTGTCTGACTCTCAGTTACTTAAATTAGACTTAATCTGGGCTTTATTTTAACACAATCTGACCATAAAGAACTGACTTAGCTGATTTGTGCTGTTAAGTAAATCCCTCTCAAATAGCACAGTGACATTACAGTAACATTACAGTCATAAGCCACAGTCATTCTTATCTTTTTGTTGAAAATCAAACACCTAAAGAGGACTTTGGACACTTGTATTGATCACAGGCTCCTAAGGATGTAATAATAACCGAAATATCGTGATATTGTATCGTCAAAAGTCTCACAATAATATCGTGGACTGTCACAATATATCGAATTACAAGTTCCTTTGCTTAAATTCATGGTTTTCTAGTAGCAACAGCTTATAAACATCATAAACTACATATCCCATGATTCATTTCAGTGCAGACAACATGAATATATATGTTTTTTTACTTGAATTCTTGGGATTATGACAGAAATAATTGACACCAAAATCCTGTCAAGGTATTTTAAAAGCAAAGGAGTGTTCCAACTACAATTATATTAGTCTCTTCAAAATATTGCAATAAATATCATATCGTGAGAAGCATATCGTGATATTGCACCATGAGATTTGGATATCGTTACATCCTTAGAGGCTCCTAAAAATGTCCATTTTCTATTTTTTCTTGTGTTTACAGACTACCTATAAAGTTTTTTTGCTGTATGTGTGCACTGTGTCACCATGGTAACTACACTGCAAAATATAAACTGTAAATGACATATCTTACTAGTCCGCAAAAGGGATTCATTTTGTGCAAGAACAATTTTGTACAGTATTGTGTTTTGTGTAAATATCTTTTCTTTTTAATAGTATTTTTTGGATGAAAGTGGCGCATTGTCTAAATAAATGAGACGAGGGACAGCGGTTTAAAGGTGGTCACCCTTGTCTTGTGAGTTCAGATTTCTACCTCGGGGAGTGAGACGATGACCTTGTATGAATCTTATTCTCTTCTAATCTGAAACACAAGAAATAGAACAGCATAATTATACATTTATTTTTAGGTACTTACTAAAGGGATGGAGGGCAGACAGACAAAATGGAGATAAGGTTAAGAAGGTACAGCAAAGAACACAGCCAGGGGATATTAATGAAGCCAGGTGTTAGGGGTGGGTGATATGCCAAAAAAGATCATAACATGGTTTATTAGACCCACTATTTGACATTATTTAAACACAAATCATGCAGTTAGTATCTTTTTTTTATCATTAAGGGGTGACTAAAACATCTGCTGCTTATAAGAGATAATACTTTACTGAGTCTGTGAGTTATTAAAAGCCCAATATTACGCTATTTTTGATCTATGTTGTCATTTTTTATCTCCATGTGCAGTTGTGTTTTGCTTCACTCACACATATTAAACTCATAACTTCAGCATATTTAGGTTCTTCTTTCCGACAGAAAACACTGCTCCAAATTGTGACATGTCATGTGGTAATACAGGAAGTGCTCCATTGCGTTTTTAAACTTAATACACCTTCACTAGAATCATTTGGGTGATTTTAGATTTGGAATTGCCGATCTCTACTGAACTAAAAGTAAGATGTTAACTTGAAAACTACATTTCCATGACATCACAAGGTGGACCAGAGCATTTTGAGCTTTGAAGATGTAGACAGACTAATAATAAATAGTAATTCAAGCATGTGTGAATGAAACAAAACACAACTCCAGGTATGTTTTTGAGGAGGTACATGGCTTAAAGCTCACAAGAATCTATTTTGTGTAATATAGGACCTTTAAATCCACCTGCATTAAACAGAAAAACACTAAATCAAAATATGACAATTTAATATAATAAAAAAATCCATGTAGTCATAGGATCAGATCACAATTTAAGTTTTTTTTTTTTATTGCCATATCACCCAGCCCAACCACAAATGTTCCAGAAAAATCCGGCGTGGTGCTAATCCTATAAGGACGGGGCCTTTATCACACAGGCTGAAATAGGCCGTCATAGCTACCACAGAAACCAGAAGGATCAACAAAGCCATTAAAATAACAGGGTGAAATGGACTATCTATAGAACAGACACTTCCAGTTGTGTTTTGTATGTGATAGGGCTGCACAATATAATACAATTAAATAAAAATAGAAATATGAGTAGGTGCAATTATTTAGATGAAAGAATGTTCTCTGAAAAGAACTAATTATCCTGGCTTTTCATAGAAAACTCTGGTTGTACCTGTATAAACATGTTTTGAAATTCATGGGATTTTTGTAATAGTTCATATTTCAGTCTTCTCTCAAATGTAAATGCTCCCGGCATCGTTTATAATGTGCAGTCTGAGCAGAATCCTACTTTTTAAACATAAAGCACAAATAGGCCTGTCACGATAACTACTATATTGTTAACCTTATAGTTCCATTTATGAAAGATGGAACAATATACGGTGTTTTGGGTCTCAATATTTACCATTTATACAAATTTCTGTGTAAAAGTGGTGAGATTTTTGCAATTTTTATGTAAGAAAAGCAAGATTTGAGCTATGGAGAGAAAAAATAACTCATTATTGGATCATTCTGCTGTTTATTTATTGTAGCTCAGACTTTTTAATGATACTGTATTTAAGAATGGTTTACTAATCTGTTAATTAATCTGTTGTATTGTGTATTGGTCTGTATTGTGTTAGTGGCATAATGTCAGTGTTTTAATTTAATGCAGTATTTCTGTGCAACAATATATCGTGCTTCAAATTTTGTTATCAAGATAGGTCTAATCACAAATAGCAATATCAGAAAAATCATAATTTGATTTTTTTTTCTCCCTAAAATCGTGCAGCCCTAGTATGTTATCATCTTATTTACAATCTATAATCAAAGGAATAGGAGAAAGGGAAAATGATTTTGAACCAACATCTAATTTGACTTGGGAATTGAGAAGATAGCAGTGCTCACTTACAGTATTTTTACTTAGTGCTCCAGTAGGGGGCAGGTTTTTGGGGGTCTGGCGGGTGGCAGAGTTCATAGAAATCCTAACCCGTCTATACTGAAATGCAGGATGGAAGAAGGGATGCCATACACAATCCACCACAGGGCAAGGCTACACAGGGAGGAGAGCAGCATGGCTACCAGCCATCTGGAAGGAGGACAAATCCAACAAGAGCAAACGGAAAAGAGGAAATAAAAAAGGAAAACACAGAGACACGCCCGGGAAGGACACTCTGATGTTCGAATTTTCCCTCAGACTGGATTAGATAAAAACAACTTTACACAACTTCCACTTTCAATTAATAGATTTTTTTTAAATTGAGATCAAAATTCCAATGAACAAATTAGGTCTGTTTAATCAAAAGATATACAGCCAATCATCTGTCAGTAAAAGTACATTGTTTGGAACAGACTCTGGAGTAAACAAACGCCTTGTCCTGTTTATTCTCATTAAATTAATAATGAAAGTATTTCTTGGATTAATCCATGTTCAAATCTTCAAATGTGATTTATCAAACAGTGCTCTTTTTTTGGCATACTGGCAGCTCTAACTTTCATTTTACTTTTTTTGCCGTCATTGATTCAAGTTAGTTATTTCTTGTTAGGCTGTTAGGTAGGGTTAGTCAAAGATTAAATGTGATTTTTTTTTTTTAAGCATTGTTATTGCTACTATTAATACCCACAATCCAAATCTACATGAATCTACAAATATTATTAACTAAACGTATTTTATAATGTCAGTGCAAATATATAGTAGATATATTAAATACATTTCAAAAATCACACTCTTAAGAATTCAATTTCAGAAGTCCTATGGTGTGGGTTGTTTTCACCAATCCAGTCACAAAAACAATGGAAAAAACAAAACAACAGGAGTGACGATGAACCCGGCTTTACTTAAGTTACAGGTTAGACTGAAACATAGATCCAACATACAAATGTGTTTGTACATGCACAGGTCTGAGGGCTGCAGCCATGCAAGAGACAGAGCCGGAGCAAATGAACACTTTTAATGGATTCATTTCTCCAAGCAACAGTGGAACGCAACATGCACTTTAGTTACACAAACAGTGAAGCCACATGGTGAAGGGCAGCACAGAAACACATATTGCATAGATTACTTTTAACGAACTAACTTACTTACTTAAGAGTCTGTATTATGATATTTTCTGATCTATGCTATAATGTTTCCTCAGCTAAAACATACCTGGAGTTGTGTTTTGTTTCATTTGTTTTAGCACACAAACCCTGCATATTCAGTTCTTTTCCCAAACTGAAAACAATCCATTCCACCTTGTGATGTCATGTGGCAATGCAGGAAAAGCTGCACTGTGTTTTTAAAACCTTCACTAGAATAATTTGGATGATTTCAGCCCAGGTATTGCCAATCTCCACTGGACCAAAGGTAAAATGTAGTTGTTTTTGAGCTTTGGAGGTCTAGACAGACTAATAATAAAGGATGTGTGAATGAAACAAAACACAACTCCAGATATGTTTTTGAAGACTTAACAACATGATAACATGGCTTAAAGCTCACAAGAGTCAATTTTGCACAATATAGAACCTTTATGGGCTATGTATACACCTATTTAGAGCTGTAGTTGACTAAATAAATTCTTTAATCGACTAAAGGCATGTCCTGCTGATCAATTAGTTGACTAAAAGGGGGCATGGCAATCTGACCGAAATTACACGCGAGTTAAACCAAAATCAACTTTCAGACCTTCAATTTTTACTTCTGCATACCTTGCTTTTGCTGCTGTTGTTTCATATGAATCCCAAAAATCTAAATAAAAATAATTACAGTTGAGTAATAAAAGTTTTGGTCAACTAAGACACAATCATTCTAAATGACTACAGCCCTAAACTTACTCCATACATTAAGTTCAATATCTGAGAACATGGTGTGTTGAAAGAATATCCACAAATCTTACTAAGCATAAAAATACATTATTTTACAGACAAAAAAATACACAGTTTATTATAGAGATCAAGCCTGAACACTATTTTGATTTTTGCGTTAAAATCATAAAATAGAAAGTCATATGTTTGACTTCATAAAGGTATGATCAGCATTGGGATTATACCGTAATAAAAAACTAACCAAAATGCTCTTGATATAGCGATTTTGTCCCATCACTAATATGTAACACAGTGCAGTAGGAACAGGAATTTACATCTTAAACTCTTAATTGATTTACTATTATAATAACATGTAATATACAATGATGGCAAAAATATCTACACTGAGAGCATATTTAAAAAAGACAAACTCAAAACAAGCCCTACAACACGTCAACTGCATCAAGACTTTGTTGTGAAACCTTGAGAAGTTGAACAAAAAGCAACTGAAAAAGCCAGCTCTATGGAGGGGCCAACAGTGACAGGCGTGTAAATGTAATGCAGTCACCAAGTGCATTTCCACCTCACACCACAAGAGCGGAAAAAAAAGAAAAAGTTTCAAACTCAGCCACAGCTAGCCATAACATTCAGTCGCCTACAGCAACGATTTCTATAGGAAGAGGATGTCAGTTTGAAAGGAAGTGACATGCACTTACCTCCATTATACAAAACCTCACATGCACTCTCCCCTCTTTCTCTCTCTCTCCCTCTGTGCTATCTTTTCAACGGCAGGCAGCACACGGGCCACACCGGACCCATGAGGCTGCAGCAGAACACTAGCACCTGCCTGGCATGGGACAAAAGCCAAACCCACATGGGTACATTGGCAGAGGCCAGTCCACAGCTGACAACAAGCTCCTACGGCTGGATTCACAGAGGCACAGACTAAACCAATGTCAATCTGTGTGTCATCTCATCTATATACTGTTTTTATTCATAAAAACTTTGACTAATTTAAAATTGTTGTAGCTTAGTGATGATTAGTAGACTTTAGGGTTGTCAAAAGCATCGAAAATGAAATTCTAATAATCACTAATAATAGTATAAGTAGTAAATACTCAATAGAAGTACTGAGCCAGAAACAAAAACAACACAATCTGACATTTCCTGAACAGGTTTTGAATGATCTTAAGCTTTGTTAAAAACTAGGATAAGACCATTTATCATAATATATACATTTTTCAGACCAAAATTTAGCTTATTAGATTGAGACTGAGACTGAGAGAATTGCATTATATTGTCTGAAAGCTGTTTTTTCCATCATGTTAACAAATTGGTATTGAGCCTATTACAGTAGAACACTCACACACTTAAGTACATTATCTATAGAATAAAAGCATGCTTGTTCCCTGGTTGAGTTAATGGATGAGCCCATAATGCTGCAGATGTAAAAGCAAAGGGCAAAACCAATGCCGTCTTGCATCTAATTTTGACTTCTGTGAATAATCTTTGGTCCACATCGCTAAAACCCCCTTTGTGTAAGCATTATGAATTTATGTTTGATTGTAAATTATCATATTTTGTAGGGGTGTAACAATAACTGAAATATTGTGATATCGTATCCTCAAAGTGCGTAGAATAATATCGCGGATCATTACAATATCTCGAATTACAAGTCTCTTTGCTTAAATTAAGAGTTATGGTGCAACAATAGCTAAAAAAAGACAGAGGGAACTACATAGACCATGATCCTTTGCTCCATTTCGGTGTAGACTACAAGAAGAAATAACAGTTCTAAGCACTTTTATGTCTTAGTTCTTTGGATTAAGTCTTGTCAAAGCATTTTAAGAGGGAAAGGTAGCTTATTAACCTCCACAAAATATCGCAATAAATATCATACTGTGAGATGTATATTGTAAAAATATTTCGTAAATATTATATCGTAAGACATTTGGACATTGTTACATCCTTAATCGTGAGCCTCCCCATGATATCGCAATAAATATCGTCCCGTGAGGTTCATACCGTGACGATATTGTAACATGAGACTTAAATATTGTTACACCCCTAATATTTTGTCTATTTCCAGTATATATTTGTTGTGCCTTTCCAAATCCAGCAAGCAAAGTTATTATAAAATATTACTCAAAAGGTATTGTCTTAATAATTCTAACAGTGTAATTACTACCACATCAGCTACAACTGCGCTCAAATCCAAAAGTACGTGAATAATAACCTGTACGATGGCATTGTTGGTATACAGCGTGGTACAGATCAGCCTTTATAAGCCATGCCTGTAACATTGGCGAGCTCACTAAACTTCATTTCAAAATTATCTCAACTTGTAACTCCGCTTATTGAGAAACTGTGAAAAAGTGCATTGTGTAACTTTTCTGGTGGAGGACCTGTCAAATGCTTTTCTACGTGGAGATGTTATTGCGTTGTCTGGAATGTTTCACAGTTTGGTATTAAGCATTTTTATCATCATGGAGACCAAACCAGACCAAGTTTCTGGTCAAATGAAGCAATCCAGGCAGAGCAACGCCATATCCATAGAAACAAGCAGGTGACGGACCCTGAATCAAAAAGTTACACAGTGAAACTTTAAGATTCAAAACTATATTACACTTATTTTACAGCACTATCAACCATGTGAGTTCATGTTGTACTTACGATAAAGATCCTGTCGAAGCCCTGGCCTGACGCTTGCTTTTCAGAGCTCGCAGTTTGTCGCCTTGAGTGAAACCATTTCTCTCCTCATCATCGATATACTACAAAAAATAAAATAAAATAAAAAATAAGATTAATTAGAAAGTACACTTGGGAATGTGTCGGGAATATGTTGGGAACCAAACATACTTGCTCCACATCATTTTTCTTGCTTGTTCTGTTCTTGTTTGTCCCGTTAATGGTGATGTCATCCACTCCAGACAGGATCCTCGTTACGGACATTTTTCCATTTTCCCTTTCATTAAGCATCTTCTCCCGGAAAACGTCGCCCTCTTTCCACAAACTGTTCTGTTTACTACCAAAGAACATTAAAGGTGCATTGTGTGAATTTTCTGGTGGTGGCTCCGTCAAATGCTTTTCTCCATGGAGATGTTATTGCTTTGTCTGGAATGTTTCACAGTTTGTTATTAAGCCTTTATCATCATGGAGACTAAACCAGGCCAAGTTTCCGGTCAAATGAAGCAATCCAGGCAAAGCAACGACATATCCACAGAAACAAGTAGGTGACGGACCCCGAATCAAAAAGTTACACAGTGAAACTTTAAGATTCAAACTATATTACACTTGGCATAAACCTTTCTATCTTTATGAAGACCAAAACAGACAGTTACAGGTCAGATCTGTGGAGAGGCAACTCTTAGGTATTTTTGAGCTATAAAACCACCTGCAATTGAAATATTTATTGTCATACTGTGGAACATTCCAGGCAGAGCAATGACATATCCACAGAAACAAACAGGTGACAGACCCCCAACCAAAAAGTTACATAGTGCATCTTTAAATCAGTACTGATCCTCACGCAGGCCTGTCACAATAACACATTTTTGAAGTTTTACCCTGATGCCCAAAAAATTTGTCACTCCTCACTCTCTCCCCCTATATGTAGTTAACATATTTACAGGATGTTTACGTTCATGTTTCTGGATGGTAAATAATAATTTCACTGCACACTGTACTGCATGCATTTGTGTATATAACATATAAAATAAACTAAAAATACACTTTAGTTAGTTTGTATATAAAATAGAAGTCATAGAATTTCAACTACAGCTCAAAAATCTTGAGCAAAAAGAGAAAGTACTGACAACAAAACAAAAAATTATTGCATCTGTCAAGAATTGTTCAGTAATTTATTGTACAATTAATGAATATAGCAATTGTTGTGACAGGCCAATACTCATGTAGATCATTATTATTATATTATTGGACACTAGATACAAAAACTTACTCATCAACAAAGTTCTGTTGAGGACCAATGACGGATCCTGGTCGGCAGATCCGTATCCAAGCGATGGCTTCTGCAGCAGTAAGGCGGTAATGCTTCATCATGTAACATGCGATTAAGGTGCCTGTTCTCCCCAGACCAGCTGAAAGAGATGATTGTAAATATAACAACTACTTTCCTGTTTTTACAAACCTCATACAAACATTTAGTGCAGCATGCCCTTATGATGGTGCGAAGCTAATGCAGCTCAAACAAAGCTGTAAACCAGTGCTAGAATGCAACAAACTAAAAGTAGTAAAGTACTTAGTTATATTTTGAAGTGGATACTTTTTACTTTTACTTCACAACATCTGAAAGCCAGTACCTATACTTTCTACTCCACTACATCTTTACTGAAAAGTAAAAGTATTTTTTAGAATTGTGAGTGACTCAATCAGGGTTTATTTTGAACACATTTGTAGTTTGAGCAAACACAATTATACACATAAAAACAACTACAAAAAAAATATGAATTCAACTGATTTAGCTGAACAAAACTGAACACAAATCTTTATCAAAATCACAACATTTTAAATGTTACAAGACCTTTTTAAAGTAAATTTTTAAACGGGTACTTTAATACTTTTACTTAAGTAGATTTTCTCATGTGATACTTACTTTAACTTGAGTATTTTTCTGCTCCAGTATCTGTTCTTTTACATAAGTAACAAAACTGAGCACTTTGAAAATTGAGTACACCACTGCTGCAAATATATAGTGGGGTGGTGAACCCTGTCAAAATATTGGCCAATGACGGAGCTCAAAAGCTGATAACAAATATGCTTAAAGAGCAAATATTTGCCATCTATATCAATTTTCCCTATTGATAATTACAGAGCACTTCCATAAGAAACATCCATATGCTGTATATGTCGAGATGCATAAATATAAAGTGACTGCATACCTTTACAGTGAACAGCAATTCCTCCTTCTGCATTTTCACAGATGTTGAGAAACTTCCGGACAATGGAGTCATTTGGAGTACTGCCATCCACAAAGAACAGGTCGTGGTGCTCAAAGCCAGAGTCTGTGAAGCGCCTGGCATCGTACATCTTCTTGTTTAATCGGATGACAGTGGTGATGTTGTGTTTACGGAAATAGGGAATGTAAGCTTCAGGAGCATGGAGAGGGTATCCTGTAGGGAGGAAGATTCTGTCAAGATTATTTGGTTATTATCTTATTGTGATATTATTTTATGCTATAATATTAAGATATATTTGTATTTCTATATTTGTATTTTTTATTTCTACATACACATTTATATAATTAGACTTTATTTGACACCAGTCCCTTGCTATTTTTGCTTCCTATTTTTAATTTATTATTACCATTTATATTTTTACACTTTGTTATTAATAGATTGTTAATAAATTGTCACGTGTGAGCTACTGTGTCCAAATAATTTTCCTTGTGGATCAATAAAGTTTGTCCAAGTCTATTTCAGGTTAGAGTATGACCATAACAATGTAAAAAAAAAAAAAAGGGCCCATATTATGCTGTTTTCTGATTATAATGTTGTTTCCTCATCAAAAACAGAGTTGTTTTTGTTTCAGTCACCCACATTTAACACAGGAACCCTGCATATTTAGGCTGAGTTTTCTCAAACAAAAAAAACCCACTCTGTTTAACCTTGTAGAGATGCTGACAGCCCGATACTACAAGAATTACTCAAACAAGTGTAAATGAAAGAAAACAAAACTCCAAGTATGTTTTTGAGGAGGTAAGTATTATGTGTAATATAGGACCTTTAAAATGTGAAGAGTTCAAATGCTAAAACAAGTACAGAACAGTTTTGTTATCATCTTCTACAGGTGTCATCATGGAACTATATTTTAATTGCATTTGGCATTTCAAAACATTTATATTGATACTTTGCAGCTGATGTCATAACAGTCTCTCGGGGTGTGACGCTAACTGAAAGCACCGACTTCACTGGAACTAAAACAAGTGAGATGATTTGTGCGGTTAAACAAGTCTCTTACACATATAATTATAGTCACAACAGTTACAGCTTCGGAAAATAGCAGCATATGCCAACAGTTTTTTGTTTTGTTTTTTTCAGCTGGGACGCTCACACATAAACAGCTCACACCTGTACATCAAACACCTATGAATGCTCGTATTGATCACAGTTCTCCTAAAAATGTGTTCTTTAAATATTTTTTTTTCCCCCTTTGAGATTTCAGACAATCTTTTTGGCAGTGTTTGCTAATGTGTGTGCATTTTGCCACCATTGTAACTTCTGAACATTTAGTCATAAACATAGAGGAAAAAACACCCCAGCATAATGCCACTGCAAAGTATCAATACAAACCGCAAACCTTTGATTACTTTAACCTGAACATATTTATTTTTGCAAATAAGCCCTTCATATGTATACAATTTATGAGCAAAAATAAGTAATTTAAATTGAAGCTATACTTAAAATGGTTGTTAATGGTGCACTGTGTAACTTTTTGGTTGGTGGTCTGTCACCTGGTTGTTTCTATGGATATGTCACTGATCTGCTTGAAATGTCACACAGTATGACATTAAACAGCACTACCTTACATTTACTCAATTACAGGTGTTTCTATTGTTCATAAAATACCTAGAAAAACAGGCATTCTGACTGTGAACGGGGTCGCCTCTCCACAGAACTGATCAGTAACTTGGTCTGGTCTTGGTCTTAGTTTTGGTCTCCATAAAGATAGAAAGGTTTCACACCAAACCATGTAACGTTCCAGACAAAGTAATAACGTTTCCATGGAGAAAAGCATTTGACAGACCATCCACTAGAAAAGTTCTTTAAAGTCATGTTTAGTTTACTTTTTCATTCATAAAGTTTGATTTTGCAAAAGCTGGTAACATGCTATAGGAGTGGTGACCTTTTTAACACAGTAAATTGAGATTTCAGTTGTTTGATCATGGCAGTCAGGAAAAATATTTTTTCTCACAAACTCCCTAACACTAAAATTTGTACCCTGTGGACAAAAATGTGTAACAAACCACATGTAATTTAAAATCTCGTTACCATTTTCTATTTTGCTTTTAGGGTGAGGCCCGCTAAAAGCAAGAAACTTCCCAGGAATTATCCAGTTAAAATCTCCATTTTCTGCACGCTCATAATGCTCGTACTCTTCCACGTCAAAGTTGGAAAAGTCCAGCCAGCCGAATTCAAGGGCCTACATGAAGAGATAAGTTTATTAGAGGCATAAACACAGATTAAAGATTAAGAAGATTAAAGATGGAATGCAATACCTTATGAATCGCCCAGAGGCAGTCTAGGATATTTAGATTGTACATGCATGTTCCAAAAGAGGCATCCCTGAGGACAAATTCAAATCGGATTAGTTTGGAGTTCAGACAAACTTTACTGCAAAATATCTGCCATCAAAATAATTTTATTTAGTTAATGTTGTTAGTCTAGAATCCATCTGTCTATATAAAGGTCTGAAGGTTAAAATGCATTACATAACATAAATAATATTATTGACTTTCCTCAGATCTCACAAATGCAAAAACTACATTTACAATAATTTTACAGTACTGCAATGTCTACCAAAACAATATGAAACTGTTAAAACATTGTACACAAACATGTTTTTACACAGTTATTTAACAAAAGATATTAATTTAAGGGAAAAATAACTTCTGATTCTCTGTTTTAACATCAAGTATAATCAAGAAGAACAATCTCTTTAGAAATAAAATGTCAAAATTTGTATGTAGTCACTTACCTAAATGGAATATATGTTGAATTCCGTGAGACTAAAAGATTATAGGCTTCATCTGGAGTCATGTTCAGATGCATTACCTCAATAAGTAAAAGAAAAATTTATTTAGCACATATTTACACTGTTTGTGAAGTTGTTAGTTAAAATACTTACTGCATAAGAACCGATTAGATAGGCAGCATTGGCTTGTTTCTTCTGATCTCCGCAAGTATAAAATATGATTTTCTTTCTTGAAAGACAAATTGACTGGACACAAACAAATCAATATTTAAAGATGAGTTATGCAACTTTTCTGGTGGAAGTCCTGTCAGCTGCTCATCTCCATTAAGATGCTGCTTTGCCTAGAATGTTCCACTGCATGCTATTAAACTAAACGTCTGTCACCATGGAGACAAGGACGTAACTAGAACAAGTCAGAGGTTTCATTGTGTCGATAAGCGAGTAGTATATATTAAAGTATTTTGTAAGTAATAAAACACATGTGATTAAATAAAAGACAGTAAGACAGATCAGTAATGCCATACTGTGGAACATATAGACCATTATTAAATTTGCTCTTCCCTGTAAATCGTGGATCAGTGGAGTGTGTAAATTACCTTGAGCTTCTTCGTCAGCTTGCAGCAAAAGCGATAAAACATGGCCAGGTTGAGCGGGCCAAAGTCCGCATAGAAACTGAGGAGAAAAAGAGGAGTGTCAGGGTGGCTATTTCTGCACATTGCACACAGCCCCGGTCTCTGGAGATCCGAGACTGGAATCAGCGACGAACAATGTGAAAACGCAAACTAAAGTACAGTACGAGCTGTTTGCAAGAGGTCAATGCAGCTGCAGCAGTCAGGAACTCTCACAATGATGATAAAAATAGCTTATAATTAAAAGGGGCATTGTGCAACTTTTCTGGTGGAGGGTCTGTCAAATACTTTCCTCTGAAGAGATGATATTGCTTTGTGTGGCATTAAATCTTTCTACCTTCATGAATGCATTTTTCTAGATATTTTTGAGCTATAAAAACACCTGTAATTAAAGAAATGTAAGGTAGAGGTGTTTAATATCTTAGTATGGAACATTCCAAACAGAGCAATTAAATATCCATAGAAAAAAAGCAGGTGACGGAGCCCCAAAAAAGTAAAAAAGTTACATTGTGCACCTTTAATATGTTATTTTATGTAGACATTTGTGTAAGCATACTTTTTTTTTTTTATATAATTTTGAGAATTTTCTGCGTATATACACTCAGCACATTAATAACACAAACATAAATATAAACAGAAACAAATTTAAATTAAACAAATGAATAAAGTAAAATTTAAAAATGCATGTATACATTTTAAACAAAGCTCTATAGACGGAAAATGTAAGCAATTTAAGAACAATCTTAACCATATATGCACAAGTACTGTATTATTATTATTATGAGTTTATGTAATAGGCTACTGCTACCACTGCTTTATTTCAATAATAAAAATAACAATGCCGCATACACACTGCCAGAATTCAATAAATAGAAAGGAATTTAACATTACCCAATAAAGCATAAAGATTCATTACATTTTGCCAAGTCAACTGGGGTCCTGTGAGTGCAAGGCAATAAATTATGCATAAACAACAAATCTGCAGCTAAACTAAGATTAAAATAATAGACAAAATAATAAAAAATAAATAAAAAAGCACAGTAAATGCAAATGAAGTCTGTTTAATATCATGGTAAGACTGTAGTGCATTGAAAATCCGTGCAATGTTTTGTAACTTACTTTTCGTAGGAAAGTTCATCGTCTATGCAGAAACAGTGGCGGTCCGCGGTGCTCTTGATCTTTTGCTGGAGTATGGCGAAGTACAGTTGATCTGGAGGACAAACAGAGGAGGAAGAAGAGAGGGAGGAAGGGAGGGGGAGGGCCACACCACAAGACAGAGGGGTTAGTGGTGATTGTCAAAGTCCCTTTAACTGCGTCCCGTTAACTTGAAAAAGTTAAAACACCGTCTAAATCTGCAGCTAAAACAACTTTATGCACCGTACCCTCTATGATCTCAATGCATCGTGAAGAAACGTCGTCCGTACTCATCCTTCCCACTGTTCGGAACAACTCCAAAACGCGTAAAGGTCAAAAATCTCTAAAAGGACCCAGGCATAACTTGTCAAATGTTACAATTATGAGGCGTTCAGGATAAATTAGATAAAAATGTGTTAAAATAAAATAAAATCGTCCTCGTTGTGTTTGTTTTCAAGCTGAGGAAAGTTACCAGCCGAGGAGGGAAGGGACATTCGCAAGTGCGCACTCTGCTGAAAATGAGCACCCCCTCCGATGTTCCCTGCGACGCTATTGGCTGGAGGGAAAACTTCAGACCTCGCTATTGGACAAATACAATGCCACATATGCCTGGCCCCGCCCCGTTTCGTTTAAAGTTCTCTTCAGAAGACACATGATAGGCCCCGGGAAAGTTGCCCAAGCGGTTGCTAGGACGATCCCTCAGCCAGTCAAAATCCTGATTTCCACTTGGTTGACCCTTCCTTTTCCCAGGCTCCAGCTGCTGGAAGATGTCAATGGAGCAGCAAATGCGATAAAATTCTGTAGTAGCTGGTTATTGTGAGTGAAACATGGTCTGATAGCGCTGTGTGTGGATATTATTTTAAGTTGTGAGGACAAACCTTCTTGAACTACACAAACTAAACACCGACGTTTGGCTCCTCTAACTTCTTCTCTGGATAAACCGACCTTTATAGGCCCAGACCACTAAGCCGCTGCAAAGACACCAGGGATAAACCGTCACAACCTATCCACAGATGGTGTCGCCATGTTAGGTCAAAATATAAAACAAAGTCATTTGCGTTTCCTTTTAACCAAATGTGTACATTGTGTCTGTGCGTGCGTAGTGGGCTTGGAGTTGAGTGGGTTCACTGCGCAGACCCACTTACCTGTTATCTCAATGTAAATATCAGAGTTTGGCTCCGCCTCTGAGCTGTTGTGAGCTGCACAGCGCTTTTTCCTTGACTCGGCTCGTCTCCGCTCGCTCTTGCGTTTCATTTTCTCCTCAGATATGCGCACATTGCGCATTGGTCATTTGGACGCTATGAAAAGGCTTGTCCCCGTTTGCCCCGCTGTTATTTCGGCATGTCTGCGCTGCGCCCGGGCTGATCCGGATGGTTGCGTGTTCTGGATGTGTCAGCCGTGGCACTGCTGCTGCTCAAGCCTCTCTCTGAAGTCCGTGACGTCTCCAACAGGGGAAGGTCTCTGAATCCCCTGCATGTGACGTATCCGCGTAATGTCCAGTGACTGCGCTCCACTGTACAACTGCAGCATATGGAGCCTATCCTACAACATGAATGTAGCTCTGAGGACAACAGGGTGGTTAAACACCTTTATTTTACTACATCTTTATGCCTTTGTTACAGTGTTATTACATGCCAGTTACAACACTGCAATAGCAATTTGAAATCAAATGAAATGACCACTTAATAGCCTAACAAATGCAGACTACATACAAAAGAGACAAAGCTCAACAAACCACTCACGTGGCTGCCGTACAGAAACCTGCCTATAACAAGAGGTGTCGGAGTGCATCACACTGTATAGTGTAAACATTTAAAAATAGTTTTCTGTGTCCAGCAAATATGCATTTGCAGATCTAAATTTCAAAAATATCCTACAGTTCAACTGTAACAGCTTATAAAAAATAAATAAATAGCAAGATTAAAAAGAAAAGACTCTTAAAAAACCTAGGAACATCTTTTTCAAGATGGAAATGCAAAATCAGTTCTGCAAAATGGCTGCATTGTCACAACAGTTGCAAATTTTGAGCAGGTGGTGTTGATGATAGAGTTGAGTCTAAAACCTGTATCACAATACGGAGCCTATACATGGATGATTTTGTGCTTATGACTAAAGTCCAGGGTCTGTTGAACTCCAGCCAGCTGCAGCAGCCAGTTAATGGGCATGTGATCCAGATGGTTCATATCACAATGGAAGAAATGGATATTAGAGCCTACAGGAAGAACCAGGAAACAAATGAGTGTTGTTCACATAGAAGAGAAAAGGAAAACTATTCTGGGTATGAACGTGTTTACCTGGCCCAACTATCATGGCTCCTCCTTGCTGATTTAAGTCTCCTTGGAAATCGAAGGCGGGACTAGTCATAGCTCTCCATATACTTTTCATTTGACCAGTGAAAAGACCTGATTTAACATGTGGACTGTTGTGACCTGTAGTTACAGACAGAAACACACTGATAAAGCAAAACATTATCACTACATATATTACACTACACTACATATATTACACAAAATTGACTTGTGAGCTTTAAGCCATTTAAGAAAGTCAAAAACATTCCTTGAATTCACACATGTTTGAGTATTATTATTATCATTTAGTAGAAGTAGTAGTAGCAGTAGTATTTGTCTGTCTACATCTCCAGAGCTGAAAATGAGCACTGCCTGTATTACCACATGACATCACAAGGTGGAAACGAGAGGTAAGTTTGAGAGAAGAGTTCAGTCTAAATATGCTGGGTGTGTGTGTTAAACGTGTGAATGAAACAAAACAAAACTTCAGGTATGTTTTTGAGGAGTTAAAAGCATCATAACAAAGATTTAAAAAGTGTAATATGGGCCCTTTAAGTAATCAATAATAATCTGATTGTTACAAAGTAAATGTTTAACACTTTCATACCTGACTGTGTGAACTTTGCTTCTCTTTTCAGCCCAAGTTTCTGATAAATGCACCTTTCTGGATCCACATATATTTCATAAGGATATCCTGTCAATGAGCAGAATGACTGGAAAAAAAAAAAAAAAAATTGATTAGATAATGAAATATAAGATGCAAGATAAGATGAGCAAATATTTTATTTCTTGTTTACCTCGATGTGTTGAGGAGCAGATTGACCAATCACAACAAGGTTTATATTGCCTGCCTGTTCCACACAAACATTTTAATTTACAAGCACTAAACAAGTGAATCAACTTAAAGGGCCCATATTATGCTATTTTCTGATCCATGTTATAATGTTATTTCCTCATCAAAAATAAACCTGGAGTTGTGTTTTGTTTCATTCACACGTTTAACACACAAATCCTGCAAATTTAGGCTGAGTTCTTCCCTCAAACAGAAAACACTCTGCTCCACCTTGTGATGTCATGTGGTAATACAGGAAGTGCTCCTCTGTTTTTACACTCCATACACCTGCACTGAAATCATTTGGATGATTTCAGATCTGGAATTGCCCAAATCTCTACTGAACAAATGGCAAAAAGTAGCTGAAGTAGCTTGAAAACTACCACTACATGACTCATAAGGTGGAACAGAGGATTTTGAGCTTTGTAGAGTGTTATACAAACATGTGTAAATGAAACAAAACACAACTCCAGGTATGTTTTTGATGAGGTAACACAACTATAACATGACAAATAGTCCACGTTGATCAATTTAGTGTAATACAGGAATCTTTAAATTAATGAATAAGCCATAAAATAAATATTTAGGGTGGCATATGGTAGTGAGGAATTTGGAGTTCACTAACTTGATGGTTGGTTCAATCTCTGCTAACAACAAGCCGTCCTGCCATGGTGTCTTTTGGCAAGACACTTTTCTCACTTTGCCTGTGTGAATGTGTTGGTGTGATTCTTTGACTGGTGGTGAAAAGAGGGTCAAGTTAGCTCTTATATACATTAACACGCAGTATATGGCATTTAATTGTAAGGTTGCGCTTTTATTTTGGTGACTTCCGGTGTGAACGGAAGTGAAGGAAAAACCGTTAGCTTGTTATAAAGAAAAGACGCAAAGTAAACACGGTAACGTTAATAGTGAAAATCAAAACAACGGAGAAAAGTTATATAAAACAAAGTAAAGATAGCTACAGTCGACAGGGGAACAAGGTTTGTTTGACTTGTTAATGTATATTTGAACTTCTTGTCATTTGTATCAAATTAATGTTAAATATGGATAACGGTTAAGCAATGTAATGAGCTAGTGATGCTGTAATCGTATGGTAATTGCTGTTATTTTGTTCGTGTCTAGCTCTTACGTTGGTTCTATGACACGGCAAGGAAAGATTAAAAGTCATTTAACCATCAGTTCTGGCCTTCTCAGTTCGACTGGATGCTACAGAGGGCATATTAATCACAGTTCTATAATATCTGGACTTTTCCAGGAGCCGCTCAGTTATTACAGAACTCAAACAAACAAAACAATGAATATTAAAAATGCCATGTGCTTCTCTCTGTGGAGAAGTTTTTGTTTGTCTAATGTTGTCTGTCATCAAAAATACATAAGCATCTCTTCACAGGTCTGATGTATAATAACTTCGCCTAGTGCAGACCTGCTTGTCTCCATGGACACAGAAATTTTAAGCCATACTGTGGGACATTCCATTCAAAAGCATGGAGACAGGCAAGTGATAGTCCCTACACCAGAAAAGTTACATAACACACCTTTCTTAAAAAAAAATTCAAATTCTGCAAATCAAAATAGTGTAAACATAACCTAAATACTGATCTCGTTTAAGGACGGAATACTAGACATGTTAATTATCGTAAAATATCATTCAATAAAATTCAATAGTTTGATCCACTATTTTGATTTGTAACCTGCTGTCTCTTAATGCACGTTTCATTTCGTTTCACGAGCTAAATAAACAGTATCCTTGCCTCTTACCTGCAGTATCTCTCTTGGAATTTTGCTCAAGTCTTCCACATATTCTTTACAGCTGTAGCACAAGAAATTCTGCCAAAAGAAACCACAGCAAACCATTAGACATGAAAGTGAATTCTTATAAACACAACTAGCCTATTTTACAAGTCAAATACAGATGTGTGTCCACACCTGTTGGCTCTTAGATGTCCTTACTATCCTTTGGTGTAACCTGTGGAATAGTTTTCAGACTGGCTAGAAGAATGTGCGCATAAAGCAAAACCTTACCCGTACAAAAATGACGATTGCTTTCCTGTCTTGATATAATTTCTTGAACGGAACAACGACTCCATGTCTGTTGTACACTAAACAATCTCCAACTTCCTCAAGACTGAAATCTACACTTGCTGCAGATCCAATGTCGCAGTTGTCTTTAGTTATTTGTTGCGTTATGGGTGAAACTTCTGCCATTTTCTGAGGTGCTCTTCCCCCCCCGACTGGACGCAGCTATTTCTGGGATTGGGAGTTGTCGCTTAGCCGGGGGAGACGAGGAGACGGAAACTCACGCCCATGCGTCGACTCTCTGTGCGTCCTGAGCACAGATCCATGACCCCAGTCTGTGCGCTGTGCGGACACGCTTCACATGTGGAGACTGTTTTAACTTTCTGTTAAAACATTTATAGGGCCAATAACTAAAGGGGATACAAGGATACAGGCATGATGTGACATGTAAGAATCACTGCACATCGCACCTACTGAACTGCACCTTGTGCGCAAATAGACATGAAGTTGGACCAAACTGATAATAAGCATAAGTGGGTAGAAACAAGATGCTTGGTAAAAACAGCAAAATGCACAATAAAAGACCAAAGGAGAACGCATTCCTGCAGTACAAATGTTTGAGAAGTTTAGTGTGACATTTGTGACAAGCTGCCTCGCCGGCTTCCGTCTCCCCGCCCCTCTGTGCGGAAGTGTTGTCCTCGCAGCTGCAGAGCCTGAGCTGCCTCTGTTTGGATAAACATTGTGGATTTGAGCAGCAGGCTTTCTGTTTTTGTGCATCTTTTGCATCGCCGTGTCGAGCCCACTGTCTCCGTGCAGCATAGCAGTAGTATGCGCGCACTGTGCGTGGTGGGGGAACACCGTGTGCACTGGTAAGGTGCTTTATGTGGGGCTGCAGCTAACTTAGCATGTAAAGATGAACTGAGCTAGCCTGTCACAGTGCTGAAGGCTGGGAGAGGGCTTATTTGGTTTTCCCCAAAGTTAAAAGTTACTTTTATCAAATCCTTGAAAGGGTAGCGTCTGCGGCTCGCGTCTTTCCCTCTGTGACGGACAGACAATTGACCACCTGTTCACTGTTTACATCTTTGTTGTCATCAGGCACACGCTGTGGCGCTGCTCTGTGCCCCAACAATGTCTCATTTCTGCTTTTTGGGTTTGACTCGAGGCAAACTGAGTACAAAGCCTTAATATCTGTCCATTTACGTGTGTTATTTGTTGTCTAAACGAGCGTCTCTGTTTCTGTGAATGGACAGTGTGCAGAAGTACAGGCTGCATACTTTTAATAGCCTGTGTAGTGATAAAAAAATTTGTGTCATATATATTAAAAGATTTTGAGTCAGCTCAGTCTATTTATGCTTAATGATCCATTATAGTGTTGCCTTTAAAGACTTCTTCACTTCTTTTCACAGTTAACGTGAATCATCTATATGGGCCATCTTCTCTCTAAAAATGGTTTCCATCTGAAGAAGAGGACTCGTAAACTTCATCACAGGAAGAAGAAGAAGAGGAACTGTTTGCTTCAGGGGCCGTGCATGCTGTGCTTCATTATCCACAGCAACAACACAGACCCTAACGAGGAGAGTGACCACTACAAGGCCGGAGTCAACAACCACCACAGCAGCATCACTGCAGTCAGCGTTCCAGGGGTCGGAGTGGGAATAGGGGCGGCCGCTGCCTCTAAACTTGCAGAACGATACGCCTCACTTGCATCACCGGAGGATTGTTCAAAGTTCCTTTTGTCTCCACGAGAACTAGCGCTTTTAGAAGACCAGGGCCGGAGTCTGCTTTCAGCTGTTCCGGCGAAGCTGATCCCACAGCCAGTGGTGTTTCGGACTGCTGGAGTGTCTGTGACTGTCCCCATCCCTGTGCCTCTGCCTGTCTGCACCAGCGGTTATACTGAGATGGTAGGATGAAGTTTACTTGTTTATTTGTGTTTGGTGCTGATTGAATGGATTGTAGTTTAGGGGTTGCCACCTTATACCTCTGAGAATAATTTTTACAACCTGAAAATGAAAAATGAAAAAGACATACATTTGATCAGATCCATGCTCAGGTTAAAGGTCCCATATTATGCTGTTTTCTGATCTATTTTGTAATGTTGTTTCCTCATCAAAACTTTCCTGGAGTTGTGTTTTGTTTCAGTCACACACACACAAACCCTGCATATTTAGGCTTAGTTCTTCTCTAAAACAGAAAAAAAAACACTTTGTGATGTCACTTTGTAATGCTCCGCTGTGTTTTAAAATTTCATACACCTTCACTAGAATCATTTGGCTCATTTCAGCCCTGGAATTGTAAATATCTACTGAACAAAAGGTAAAAGGAAGCTGCTCATTTGAAAACTACCGCTTCACAACATCACAAGCTTTGGAGATGCAGACAGACTAAAGTTTTACTCAAACTTGTGAATGAAACAAAATACAACTCCAGGTGTGTTTTTGATCAAGTAACAACATTATAACATGACCAACAGATCATAAGAGTCAGTTTTGTGTAATATAGGACATTTAATATCTCCAGTAAGTCAAAGTTGATTAAACAAGTTACCGTGTGCTCCAGATTAGCTCTGAAAATGGAACCGAAATAATCTATTACTATACCAGTGTTTCCCATTAATACAGGAGAGTATGGTGCTCTGACATAGTCTGAAATTCTCCCCCATATCGTAAAAACAACTTGGACTAAATTGACATACCAAACTTTGACTTTGTTTCTCATTGCGTCATCATAAACTTACAAAAGAAACTAGACTGGTCAAAAGTGACTGCGTAAAAAAGTGCTAAAGTAAGTGACATTTATACTCTATAAATTTAATGAGATTAATTTATTCAAATTACAATGATTTGTCCTGCCATAATCTTAAACATATCTATGGGAAACACTGTGATACACAAACATGGCATTTCATAATCACTATGTCTCGACTTAAACCACTCATTGATTAGACAACTTGCAGCTGATCCCTGATCTGATAGAATTTATAATGTTGATTATTAGTCCTATGTGCATTTTATATATGTGCATAGACCTAAGTCTCACTGGGTGCACCCAAATACAAAATAATGCAGGAAAAATGTTGATCAATACTAGGAGTTGTGGTCTACTGTCTGTGAAATTGTTGTTATTACCAAAAGATAAAGTGTTTATAGCATGTTTGAATGTGGCAGGTCTGTAAGAGGAAGTGCTCTGAGGTGCAGAGGTGCACTCCCTGTAAGCAGCCGCGCTGTGCCTTCTCTGGGCCTGAGGGAGCCCTGGACAATGGAGCGGAGGAAACCTCCTCCGATGAGCCCAGCACCTGCCAAGGCCCTGTATGTCCTGATCCCTCCGCTGCTCCCTCCGCCTCTTCGTCCACTTCCTCCTCTTCCTCCATTGCTCCCACTGAAGGCTGCTGTGGGTTGGGACACCCTGTAGATGTGCCCCATAGCTCAAACTCATCCCCATGCTGTAATCACCACCATGACGACAACCAGCCCAAAGCTCCAGAAGCTGCAGAGCATTTAACTATCAACCAACTGCCTTCCTCCATCCTCCTCAAAGTAAGCACTATATACTTCAAAATTGTACGCTCATTAAAAGGACATTGTTCTAAGTTTTAAGCACTCACCTTCTGTTCTAGATATTTGTGTGACATTGGATATATTCTTTTACTACCATATCCTGACATTATCATTCTGAAAGATGTCAAATTGGAACAGTAGAACAGCACTTACATTTATCTGACAGTTCTTATGATCTATTAATGGGGCATTGTGTAGGTTTTCTGGTAGAGGGTCCATCACCTGCTTGTCTCCATGGAGAATGTTCCCTGGTGTAACATTAAACACCTCTATGTAGCATTTATTTGTTACGGGTATATCAGTTGCTCAAAAATACAATAATTCTCTGTGAATAGGGTTGCCTCTCCACAGATCTGACCTGTAATTTAGCCTAGTGTCCACAATGAGACAGATCGGTTTAATCTATACTGTGGAACATTCTAGACAAAACAAAAACATCTCCATGAAAACAAAGTTACGCAATGCACCTTTAAAAAACTAAACCATGACCAAAACCACTGAATTAGGACTAGGAATTAGGAAAACCATGACTAATATCTGCAATTTTTATGTTATAATGAAAAAAAGTACATGTTCACCAGATAGGGAATATTATAATATATTTTGTTTATTATTACATTAGTCAGTAATGCATGTCTCTATGTTTTTGCAATATATTGTGCATCTATGGTACTTAAAAGACCTATATTACGCAAAAGTGACTCTCTCGTGAACTTTTATCTATGTTATATCTTTCTACCTCCTCAAAAACAAACCTGGAATTGTGTTTTGTTTCAGTCACACATTTCTGTGTAATCCTGCATTATTAGTCTGTCTACATCTCTAAATCTCAAAATACTCTTTTCCACCTTGTGACGTCATGAAAACATAATCAGTAGAGATTGGCAATTCCAGGGCTGAAATCATCCGAATGATCCTAGTGATGGTGTATGTAGTTTAAAAACACAGTGGAGCAC
>NW_026571075.1:0-14000 GCF_026225935.1 Boleophthalmus pectinirostris
GTGGAGGGCCGATATGTCTCTGTGGTTCTACCAGGAATCAACAGGCTCCTGACCATCTGTGAAGTGGAGGTCTATGGATACCGTGCACCAACCGGTCAGATTTATTATTCAGATTGCAAAAAGGTTAAAGGTGCACTGTGTAACTTTTCTGGTAACTTTATCTAATGTGCTAGTCGCCGTGTTCCAAATATTAAGTTCGCATGTGGCGTTTCTATCTCCTACTGACTCTGGCTCCCATTGACTTACATTGGAATATTGTGGGCCCTATCTCTGTAACTGCTTGTATTGACCTGCTCTCCATGATCTTGTTTTTTTTTACCTCTGTCGTGCTCATTAAAAAAATCCTATTCCTATTCTAGTCTGTACAGGCGAGCCCATTCACAGTAAGAATGCAAGTTTTTAAGTCAATAAAAACCCATGTTTCTGAGTAAAAGCCAGATGGATATGTTTAATGCCATAGCAGAACATGCCAGAGCAAACATCTTCATGGAGACGAGCAGATGGCAGAACCTCCACTGGAAAAGTAACAGTGCATCTTTAAGAAGTGAAAACGGCGTAAACAAGACCTTTTTTTTTTGTTTAGTTTGTTTTGATTTGTTTTAATTTTATATTTTTAGGGTTTTTTTTTATTCTTTGACAGGTTTTGTAGTAGTTTTTAGGTTCTAGAATGTGACGATGTCATACTCCCAAATGGGGGGCAAGTGGTCAGATTTCCCTATTGATTACATTGTACTTTGCCATGAAATATCCAAAAGGTAAACTCACAAATGTTGAACCTAGTATTTTATTAGTGCATAAACCCTAAAAGTCACTGTATTACAACATAATATTTTAACAATTAAAATTTTAGCTGCCCCCATCTGTATTAATTAATGTTGTCCTATAGAACGCTCTGTCCCCACAAACCCAGCATTACACATGGCTCCTAACTGCAGACAATCATCACATTCATTGTGTTTCTTTTTTGCAGGAGAAAATCTGGCCCTCCAGGGAAAAGCTACACAATCATCACTCCATGGCAATCTCATAGCATACAACGCTATAGATGGAAACCGTAACACAGACTGGAGTACATGCTCACACACCGATAACAACTTAAACCCCTGGTTGAGACTGGACTTGAGGAAAACACACAGGATTTTCACTGTGAATGTCACCAACGTAATAGAGGCTTCCACAAGACTGGATGGAGCAGAGATTCGCATTGGAGATTCCCTTGAAAACAATGGCAACAACAACCCAAGGTAAGCTAATTTAACATTTGTCTAAGTGTACATGGATTCAGCAGTGTCACGTAGCCATTCATGTCCAAAATATAAAACAATGATCTACGGGTGTCATAGATCAAATGAAACTGAAGACACACATCCATCCAAACTCCCATGCATCCTCGAGCTCTAGATGGAGAGTATAGAGCTGGTCCAGTGTTCAGCAACTGTCCCCCAAACGCCACACAATGTTGCAGAGACATGTCAGCCAAGACAGTCCTACAACATCCAGAGACTTAAGATACTCAGGACAGATTTCTTCTACCCCCAGAGCCTCAGAGGAGCTTTAAGCATCACAGTAACTTTAGTCAGAGTGATGGATGAGTCAGTCACCGAGTCCCCAGACTCTACTTCCTCCTTGGAAGACGTGATGTGAGGGGACTGAGGGGATCCTCAAAGTACTGACTTATAGACTGTAACGACCCAGCTCGCTTGGAGTGAGGGAAGTAGCAATAAAAAAGATGTTAAATGGAATAAATGAAGTAAGGAACGTAAAGGTAAATCAACAAAACAACAAAACAGCCTGACCCGTTTTGTGCCATGTACACGGGTATTTTTTAAAAATCGAAACATTTCCCTTCGTTTGTACACATCTTTTACACGCAAACGGCAAATTTGCCTCTGAAAACGAATTTTTCTAAAAACTCTGCCTCGAGTGGAGATTCTGGAAAACTCCGGTTTCACGTTTGCATGTAAAGTGAGATAAACAGAGTTTAAGGAGCTGATGTGCCAAAAAGTGCGAACAATATTTACCTTTTGATGATGATGACAGTGTGCGAAATACTGGGGGTGCGGGGAACCGACACCTCCGATTAACCCATCACACCCCCTAAAAAGCTTCAAAGGGAAAATTTTAAGGGGGCTAAAATTTAGTAAAAAATTAAATAAATATAATATATATATATATATATATTATATATATATATATATATATATATATATATATATATACATATATATATATATATATATATATATATATATATAATATATATATATATATATATATATATATAGATAGATAGATAGATATACTGTCCAGACGCCATCCCATATGGACCTGGACAGGGTCAGACCAATGTTCCCGATGTTTCTCCAATTGCGAAAGGAATCTTTGTTCCCCGTTAACACTGTGGGCCTCATATCAAGTTCTCATTCTCAGAGATCAGTGATTTTGCCACTTCTTTAATATATTTGTGGAGAGGCGAGCCCGCTCAGTAATGCACGTTTTTCAAGGTATTTTTGAGTCATACTTACAACTGTAATGAAATAATCCAGGTGCCACTCAGAGGTTTGGTGTAGTTCTGACGGTGCTCGATGGTGTATTTTTGCAGGTTTATGTAAACGAAAACTTTTTTGAAAACGATGCTGTATACACGATGTTATTTTGGAAAACGGAGGGAAGGAAATATTTGTTTCTCAAAATACCCGGCTATGTGTAAATGTAGCCTGTGACCGTCCAAGCTGCAGCACACTTGGCTTGCTTCAGGAGTCCCACAAGTCAACAAGGCTTGATGAGATTCTGAAGGTCAGATGAACTCTGATCTAAAGTGTCCTGGTGCCACATGCACTGATGGACACCCTTGTGCTCGAACATGGAGATTGTTATGGATGAACTATGACTAGCACAGAAGTCCAACAACAGAATGCCGCTTGGGTTCAGATGAAGGGTCATTCTTCTCCATTACCCCTCTCCAATCCCTCAGTAGAACAACAAATTCAGTGCAATGTCTAGTACCCCTCCTAGGGACTTCAAGAAGGCCTTGTACTCTGTACTACTGTTTGGCCCATAGGCCACAACCCTCTTGTTCACTGGGGTGAACGCCAACATGTAGAACTGAGCTGTAGGGCTATACAAAAGGTAAAAGGTAGCTGTTTAACTTAACCTTCCTCCTGTGTTAGCTTTCCATCACATTGTGTTAACGGGTCGGTTTTGACCCGTGTTCTAAATCAGCTGTAAAATACACTTAAAGTAATTATCTATCATCAAATTTGTTTCTCATCTCTTTGTTACCATGTTAGGCTTCCTTTTCCATGAAAATGTTGGTTTTCATGTTTTTGGTGGGGGCTTCAGCTCCTACTTTTGTCAGTATACCCCTCTATTTCAGTACAAAGAAAATGGTAAAATGAACCTCAACAGAATAATATAACTACATAAACGTTTTTTAGTGTTACTTGACTTTGACTGAGGGGTATTAGAACACATCTCTAAAATAAATTTGTTTTATTTTTTTTTCATTTTGATGTTCTTAACTGTAGTAACGTCTATGGTGTTACGGGTCGATTTCGACCCGTATATATTTACAATGAGAAAGAGGCTAAAAAGGTATTATTTTTAACAATAGAAATTCATTATCAACTGCTATTACTACTTGGGCAAACCTGACACCTCTTCCTTTTACAGTCAGGTGAATTGAGTGGGGTTGTGGCTGTGGTTGTTGTGGCTGGTGTTGAGGCACGGCTGGCTGAGGAGGATGCTGGTGTGGATGGTCTTTGTGGCGTGGATGGAGCTAGGGGAGCTCCACAGTTGTCTGACCAAGGCCTCAAGGCCTTCTGGTTCTCAGGACACCCTCTCTCTTTGCTCAGCATGCGCCCTGAATTTCCCCGGTCCTCAAGAAAAATTCTCTGCTTGTATTTTTTGTTTGAGTTCCACCCTTGGTCGATGTGGGTCCACAACACAAATGCATTATATACAGACACATCAACCATGTTGTTGAACACAACCATGGCCATCTTCTGGTCATTCGCTGGCAAGTATAGGTGACACTCAGCTTGTCCAGGTTGTCCAATCCGCCTTTGTTTTTGTTATAGTCGAGGATAATTGTGGGCTTTCCTGATGACATGGCTGCATCTTTTTGGAGAGTAGACAAAAGTACCACACTCAGATTTTTCTTTGGACAGTAGGAGACAACAGTGGTGGCGTCTGTAAAAGTAAATCTTGAGGAAAGTGAAGCCCTGCCTTTCACCTGCGAGATTTCAGCAGGCAGCTCAGGTTTATTTTTCTTTACCATGCCCACTATGGTAAGTTTCCTCCTAAGAACCTCTTGTCCAAGGTCATAGCTGGTAAAAAAGTTGTCACAAGTGATATTGTGACCCTGCAGTCCAGTATTCCAATCAAGGACCACACGTTTTCCTTGTTTTTTTCTCAGGGATGCCACTCCCAGCACTGCCTGTGTGTGTGCAGGTAAACAGGAAAACAAGACAATGAGACTCCCCCAAAGCTCTAATTATTGGAAGAGGAGCTGGTTATCATTGTTTTGGCTGACAGTGCATTTATGATTTCAGTTTTGGTTATAATTATTGCTTTTTAATCAAATTTTTATAACTGGGTCGAAACCGACCCCAACACCACAAAGGGTATATTTTTAACCAGAGCAATTTAGAATTAAAGAAAAAAAAATTTTTTTTGATTATTTTGTTGAAATAGAGATTCCTGACAAAGTCAAAAAGCCTTGATGCAATAAACTAACCATGTATGGTTCTTTTATACATTTTAAACCTAAAACGGGTCGGTGGCAACCCTAACACAAGAGGAAGGTTAAAAACTATCACTTCATGACATCACAAGATGAAACGGAGCATTTTGAGCTTTGGAGATATAAACAGACACATAATGAACAGTTACTCAAACATATCTGAATGAAATAAAACACAACTCCAGGTATGTGTTTGATGAGGTAACAACATTCTAACATGATTTAAAGCTCACTAGAGTCAATTTTGTGTAATATAAGACCTTTAACATAACAAGAAATGTAGAATTTAGTAGTAGAGTTTATAACATTAAGTAAATTTGAAATGCTAAAGATATGACCTGTTCTGTGTTCTCAGGTGTGCAGTCATCACAAATATTCCTCCAGGATTCACTCAGGGGTTTAACTGTGATGGGATGGACGGTCGGTACGTTAACATAGTGATCCCAGGACGGACAGAGTACCTGCATGTGTGTGAGGTGGAGGTTTACGGCTCTGTGCTCGACTAGATGTTCTGACAACACAATACAGTGTTGTGAGTGGTTGGATGTGTACATTTTGTGATTATTAAACTGCTAAAAGTAACTATATGACATTTTTTACATAAGATTTATTGTGCTACTGTCTGACTGATCACATGACTTTTTCATGTTAATTTGGCTCATCAGACATGTCTTTTCAGTTTATCTGTTATATATTGAAGTGTGCATAGTACAGTGTGTACTTTTGTGATGTTTAATGTGCATGTATGTGTGTCAATCAAATCAATTTCTGTTTTATAAGTCATGTTTTTATGTTTTTATTTCACAAAGTGCTTTACACATTATATGTTAATAAAAAAAAATGTATTCTAGTTTATGAAACTGTTGACCTTTTTTCTGTACCATTTTTTGGTTCTAAAGTTACATACGTTTTAAACAGACCATGTATGAAACATGGAACAAAAATTATTTCCCAAATTTCACAAGACCTGCAAATCATGTCAAATAAATGGATGTATTTCATCATATCTTGTGTTATTCCATCTTGAACTGTAGATGAAGGTACATGATTTTTTTTTTTTATGTATTTAAAATGCTAAAAATTAGCTTGGAAGGACTGACATTTTTTATAGAAATAGTTTCCTTTCATTTTGAAGTAATATTAAAGTATTCAGAAGAAAAAAGCTGACAAATGATGTAAAATCCTGCACCTTCTACTTGTTGCACAATTTTCCCTCCGTTACTTTTCCCTCCGTTACCATGACCTTTCTTAATAAAAAATCTCATGACTCAAAAAGTAAAAGGTTTTTCAACCTAATCTTGTACCATATGGTAGAAAACTATATGAAGCAAATATTCAAACCAGTTTGTTAAGGATATGGAAGTGAGAACCAAGAGTTATCACTGTTTGGATTTATTGCCCAAAAAGTGCTGCATATTTCATTCCCTCTGTTACCGACATGAGTTTTTAACAATTTTTTGTCAACAACTTGAAAGAATATCACAGGTTTAACTTTACCCTGTTGGAGTGTAACTCTTTCCTACATTCTGACACTTTACTTATTTCAATAGTCCCTCTAGTTTCTGAATAAGAGACATTTGAATGTAAAAAATCTGCCCCTGTTTCCCTCCATTACCACTTGACCAGACCCATTAGTATAATCGTTCAAACCCCTGATGGCTGTTTTCACACCTCTTAGCATACAGGCTATCACTATTGTTTTCTTTGTTTTAATGTAGGTCTGAGGATGGAGTTGTAAATAGGAGACAGATGATGTCTGAGGTCTCCATTTCTGTTCAAAGATTGATTGTCTTTCCTAACAAAAATAGCTTCTTTAACTCCCCTCTCAAACCATTTCTTTTCTATGGCTAAGATCTGTACCTCACTGTCCTCAAAGGAGTGGTTAGAGACTTTTAGGTGGAGAAGTACAGAAGACTGAGGTCCACTATTGCTCTCTCGTCTGTGTTGGTACATCCTCTTATGAAGCGGCTGTTTAGTTTTGTTTAGTGAATGGAATAGATCACATTGTTTTGTTTGTGGCTCAGTGTTTTGTCCTTTGGGTGGACGAGTTTCTGTCTTAAAGTGTTTGTGGGTTTGAAATAGACTTGGATTTCATGTTGTCTGAAAATCCTCTATAGTTTTTCAGAAACACCATGTAAGAAATAGTTACAGCCTTTCTCCTGGGTTCTCATTCTCCATTGTCTTGTTTTTTAGCTCAGAGCGATGCACTAAACTCTGTTCATCTGAGGTGAGAGAAATGTCATTGTATCCAAAATAAAAGGTGACCAATGAGCTCCTTCGTTTCTCATGTGTAACTGAAATCATCAGATGATACAAGTGAAATGAGGGATAAAAATACAGACAAATATCATTCTGGATTTATTAAGCGGAAATATTGTGAATGAACTTTTTGACATATTACCAGCCTTAAGCCAGGGAGTTTCACTTACACAGGATTAAAATCCCCATTATAGAGTGAGGAGTTGCCCACATGGATCTCAGCCCCGTCCAGTCTCTCAGTTTGTGATGGTGATGGAGGTGACGATGTAGGACTCCAGCAGGTCCACTCTCCACCAGGGGTTTGTATATGACTTTATCACAGCACAGGACCCTGTGTGGTAGTCAGATTCCTGGTTCCCATTGATGGCATTGGAGGCTGCCCCATATTCACTCCATCCAGGACAGTTTAGTAGTGTTTGGTGTAAACAGGGACATTTCAGCGTCCCGCGGAACTTTTGGTCACATTTCATGCGAGAAATGCAGCTGAGATGATGGTTAAGACGGACTGACTGCTCGCTGTGGCTGTATCCATGAATGTTTTAATCTAAACATGCAGAGAACGCCAATATTTGCTAATTAGTCCTGGGATAACGTTACGGCTGATGTTGGCCTACTGGCTACCACTAAGTTATCTACTAAGATATAGGTGCAATTTCCCGTTCAGAGGAGGTATTTCTACACAATATCACACGGCAGCGTTTGGTTCGCAAATTCATTGTGGCAAGACAAGAGATTTTTACAATAAATTTGAATTAACCCACTTGTTGGTCGCTGTTGTAGCTCCTTGTTGTGCCATTACTCTGTTTTTACCCTCTGCTACAAACTTAAGCATGCACAATCTTGATCTTGATCGATGTTTCTACTCCTCGATAAATAATGCCTGTGAAGTGATGATGTATTTTTGACAGTAAAATCCCGTCTGTGAATTCGTATTCATACTGATGAAAGCGTAATCGTAAATTTTCATTTTGTGATTGTAATTCTTGACGTCGTAACTTTTCAGTTCGTATTCTGATGGATAAAATACACACAATATATTTTATGTACGACTGGACTCATTCGAGAATTTACAAATATTTATTTTATGCGCAACTACAGCCAAATATGCACGGATTTCCCAAATATGCACAGATTTCTATTCTATGCACATGAATATTTCTGAAAGCTTTCTTACTCCATACTTCTTTCTGTTGTGATCTACACCAGTGTTTTCCAAAGACTGGGTCGTGATCCTCAAGTGGGTCGCAAGAGATTATTATTTTTTGGTCACCTTGTTACAATCTGCATGTAGGTCTGCAATATACAGTTCTGACACATGAGAGAGTGAGCGAATCAGCGCATCGTCCTACTTTGGATAATTAGAAACAAATTATCCAAAGTGATTGCGATTATATATAAATATAGATATACCCTAGATAAAAAACAGTCTTTTTATTATATATAACTCGCTGGTGATGCCCTACATAACCTACGGTATTGAGATTTGGGGCAATACATATAAGACTAATACAAATCCAGTCTTTACCCTGCAAAAAAAGGCAATAAGAGCAATCACATTATCAACTTATAATGAACCAACCAATGCATTATTTATAAACCTTCAAACGCTGAAATTTTATGATTTAGTCGACTTTTATACTCTGAAAATCATGTTCAACAAAAACAACAATCTCCTGTCAAAATCTTTACAGAACATGTTCAAAATCCGAAAGAGCCGATATGAGCTCAGAGGCACAGCCATGTTTATCAAAAAGAAAATCAGAACAAACATTATGAAATTTTGTAAATCTGTTAAAGGGATAGTTCAGTTTTTTTGACATAAATCTGTGTGTCATCCCCGTCATCAGTGTTGTGCATCAACACTGACTTACCCCCCGAAAGCGTCCGGTGAGCCGAGATACTGGCCGGTTTTGGTGCTGAGGAAAGTAGTTCGGCAAGTTGTGTGGGGACTGTATACTAAAGCGTTTTTCTTCTCAAAGCAATATGTGTTCAAAAGAGTGATACATTTGCATCACAAAACCATCGTCCTCTAAAAGTCAGACCTCATAATCGCTTGGCGCTATTTTCTCTCCGTACGTACCACTGCCCGCGGCCGCCAGGTGACAGCTGTGCACGGATCCATCACTTTCTTCAGTTGTTCGGCAGTGTTTACATGCGCAGACGCCGCCACGCGAGAGAGCTAACGAGAGAGCTAGAGCCATAAGTATATGAGCTTGTATAAAGATACACATATGAATATATCTAAAAAATGGTGCGAACTCTTGATTATCCAGGCTGTAACAACAAAAATCTGGCTGAATCTCCACACACATTTCACTGTTTTCATGTCACGGACTTTGCGCTGAGGAAACTTTGGCTTCTTGCCTTTGGCTTCAATGTGGAAACCAAACCAGGTAAGAATGAAGAAGTGCCGCTACGTTTACAAGAGAACAGACTCAAGAATCAGCTGTAACTCTGTGTGCAGTAAATCACTCAGTGTCATATCACCAGTGAAGCTTCTACAAAACGTAACTTTATAAATAGACTGTTATAACTATTGTAACTGTCTCTTACACTGTTGTCAGCAGCTACGTGGACGTGTGAATGATTCTATGTTTCTATTAGTCGTCCATGCTTCAGCCACAGTATAGGCTCTATGTTCACTGTATACGAGTTTATAAATGACGTGATGGTGATTGTAGCTCACTCGGTCTCTCACGGCTCCAGCTTCAACTTGTACCACTTCTCTGTCTTTTCTCTCTCTCTCTGCTCGTTCTAACTCCTTCTGGTGAAATTCGGCATCAGTATATTCGGGTTCACAAAGATCTCCCCTTGGGTTTGTGGTAAAGGCAAAGTCTTTATTGTCGGTGTCATAATCAGACATGTTGTCGCTAACATTCCGACCAGTAAACAAAGTGAACCAGGCTCATATACTTCTGGCTCTAGCTCTCTCGTTAGCTCTCTCGTGTGGCGACAGTCTGTACATGTAAACACTGCCGAACAACTGAAGAAAGTGATGGATCCGTGCGCGGCTGTCACCTGGCGGCAGCGCGCAGTGATACGAACAGAAAGAAAATAGTGCCAAGCGATTATGAGGTCTGACTTTTTTGGCGACGGTGGTTTTGTGATGCAAATGTATCACTCTTTTGAACACATATTGCTTTGAGAAGAAAAACGCTTTAGTATACAGTCCCCACACAACTTGCCGAACTACTTTCCTCAGCAGCCATACTTCTGTTGGGTTAAAGGTTCTATATTAAGCAAAACTGACTCTTGTGAGCTTTCAGTCGTCTTATAACACTGTTACCTCCTCAAAAACGGCTTTTATTATTAGTCTGTCTACATCTCCAAACTTCACAACGCTCTGTTCCACCTTGTGATGTCAAGTTAATAACTCCTTTTACCTTCAGAGCTGAAATCATCCACGTGATTCTAGTGAAGTTTAAACACAGTGGAGCATTTCCTGTATTACCACATGACATTACATGTGTTTTCAGCAAGTGTTTTCAGCATGTTTTCAGTGTGGTGTTGTGTGTTAAATGTGTGAATGAAACAAAACACAACTCCAGGTGTGTTTGTGATGTGGAAACAATATTATAACATCAGAAAATTGCATAATATGTTAGATTTGACCAAAACAATGCAGTTTGATGTGGGTTCTTTCAATAAAACCTTAATGACCTGAAAACCACCAGACCTCTTTCTGCCTCACCTGGACCTGCTCTCCGCTGAAGTCGGTGTAACAGGGTGTATTGGTTTGAATGACTTTCTTAGTCTTGTGCCCAGTCAGTTTATGAACTTTCAGAACTTAAAGGAGCTTTTCAAAGTGGATTAGATTTAAGGAACGATGTCACTTTGAATGGGAAAAACTGTGCATGTAAAAATAAGCTCTGATACACTTACATGATTGTGTAGTTTGTAACAAGTTCTGAAATCAATTTGTAATGTTTGAAAAGCTGATCAATTTATTCATATGATATTGTTTTCTTTTCATTTCTTTTTCTCCATATAAATTAAATCAAATTTTTTTTTTTTTCACCTTTGAAATACACACCCTCAGTCACACAACTTTTTTTTTTTTCATCAGTTATGACACCTGGATGTCGGCCAATGAGGTGGATGGAGATGTGGAGGATCCCCCGAGCTCTGACCGACCATGGAAGGTGAGGACTGTTATCAACAATGCATCTAAAATCACTTCAGTTCTGTCATTGGTGGTACATCTGTATGTCCTGGGTAGAGAAGTACAGTACTCTCAAAGGGCCTGTACCCAGTTTATCTGTCTGCATCTAATTGTAAAGCATTTTATGGTCAGATTGTCAGGGAGTGTGTGTTAGCATGCTAGTTGGTGGTCTCTTACAAACCCATTGGGGGAATAATTAGGATTCTCTGAGCACATAAATTAAGTGAGGAGTAACTTAGCCCTTCTGCAGACAGTTGCTTTTAACCATGTTATAGTTGTTTGTTCTCACGTTTTTAGATATTAAAACTTGTTTTTGAAGTGATGTGGTGTGTAAATTTGAGTAATCTTTTTAATTGCTTATTTTTAAAACAATTTTCAATTGCAGATCATTACAGGTCATATCTGTGGCAACTGTGCTCACAGTCAGAAAGCCTGTTTTCTTCTAGTTATTCTTGAGCCATAAAACCACTTGTAATTGAATAAATGTAGAGTACATCTGTTTAATGTCATACTGTGGGACATTCCAAGTAGAGCAATGATCTATCAATAGAAGCAAGAAGGTGACAGACCCCCCCCCCCATCTGAAATGTTACACAGTCCACCTTTAACCATTGTTTTTTAGGTCCATGCCAAGTGGGTGCTGGACACAGACGCCTTTAATGAGTGGATGAATGAGGAGGACTATGAGATGGATGACAACAAGAAGCCCTTCAGTTTCCGCCAGAGGATTTTCCCCAAAGAGGAGGAGGTACCACCACACGCCTTTCCTGTCCTTATGGTCCCTTTGTAGCGCCGTATCTGTCGCATGTACAGTCTGCATGCTTGTATCTAGACACTGTCCGTCGGCCATCTTTTCCTGACTTTTGGGAGATGGGACTTTTGGTTCTTATGGGATCTGCTCTTTTACTCGCATATTTATTTATATGACAGAAGCCAATATATGTAACAGGATTAGGGTGACCCGATTTTCAGAATTAAAAACACACACCTGGGTTGGGATAGATAAAACTGTGAAAAGAGCACATAACATTGTCCATTCTCAACTCACTTGTGGGTCAGTCATAATCTGAGGGACTATCATTGCTTTTTTTTTTTTATTGTCATTTTTATATTTTAGCTAAACAAATGACAGCAAATTCCCCTCTTTACTGTTGGTGGGGATCAAATTGGTCAGAAATGGGGACAACTGGAACATTTCTTGTATAAAACTGGAACAAATCGCTTGTTTTGTGGTTTGGCATAAATTTGCTGGGACGGGGATCACATTGCTTAAAACTGGGACTGTCTTGGGTAAATAAGAAAGTCTAGTCACTCTAGTAGACTCTAACGTAATTCTTGTGTTTTTTCAGCTTCAAATCAGTATAAAATGCATAAAACTATAAAACTAGAAAGAAAAGGATTTGGATCTTTTAAATAATGAGATCCGACTTCAACTGTTTTAAAAAAAATCTTAAAAAAAAAAAAAAAAAGACTGCATGAACACATTGTACAGAAACATCAATAAAACAGCATTATAAAGATTTGTATTGTATCCTATCACAGTTTGTATCTTTATTATTGTGACTATTTATGTGTGATTTATCTAACCAGGAACTCACCTGCAAGCTAATTATTTGTGTATGTTTACTATTTTCTGCATTTTCTATACATGCAGAAGACATCAAATATATGAAGTAAGATACAGTCGTGGACAAAATTGTTGGTACCCCTCTGGTAAGGAAAGAAAAATCAACAATTTTCACTGAAATAACTTGAAACCGAGAAAAGCAATAATAAATAAAAATTTCTTGACAAATAACCAATAAAAATCAGACACTGTTTTTGAATTGTTCTTCAACAGAATTATTTAAAAAAACAAACTAATGAAACTGGCTTGGACCCCTAGAAAAGATTGTAAATACTTGGTAGAAGAAGAAGAGAACTGTGTCAGGAGACTAGAAAGAAAATGATAAACAAGCAGGTTAAAGATAAAGACAATAAGACCATCTCCAAGCAGCTTGATGTTCCTTTGATTACAGTTACACATGTTCTTCAGAAGTTTAAGGTCCACAGGACTGAAGCCAACCTCCCTGGACGCGGCCGCAAGAAGAAAACTGATGACAAATTGAAGAGATGGATCATATGAATGGAGACAAAGAACCCAGAACAACCTCCAAACAAATTAAATGTGAACTCAAAGGGCAAGGTACATCAATGTCAGATTGCACCATCCATCACTACAACAAACAAGTGGACTTCACGTGAGGACACCACTGTTGAGAACAAATCATTAAAAAGTGTGACTGGAATTTGCCACAGTGCATATTGACAAACCGCAAAGCTTCTGGGAGAATGTTCTTTAGACAGAGGAGACAAAACTAGAGCTCTTTGGCAAGGCACATCAGCTCTATGTTCACAAATGCAAAAATGAAGCAGACCAAGAAAAGAACACTGTCCCCATTGTGAAGTACGGAGGAGACTTGATTTTGTTCTGGGGCTGTTTTGCTGCATCTGGCACAGGGTGTCTTGAATCTGTGCAAAATACAACAGAATCTCAAGACTATCAAGGTATTTTGGAACGTTGGAATGTGTTGCCTAGTGTCAGAAAGCTTGGTCTCGGTTGTAGGTCATGATGACCCAAAACACTCAGCTAAAAACACCCAAGAATGGCTAAGAACAAAACATTGGACTGTTCTGGAGTGTCCATCTGTGAGCCCAGATCTCAATCCTACTGAACATCTGTGAAAGGAGCTGAAACATGCTGTCTGGAGAGACACCCTTCAAACCTGAGAGAACTAACAGTTTACTCACGGGAAATGAGTCAAAATACCTGTTGACCAAAGCAGAAGTCTCAGT
>NW_026571076.1:0-2500 GCF_026225935.1 Boleophthalmus pectinirostris
AATAAAAGTTTATGAGGAGAATTGAGGAGTCGAGTCGTTTAGTCCGACAGAAACTGAACCACATCAGCCACAAGGACGAACTGTTTTTATCAGAGACGTTAGTTTATGTAAATGAGTCATGTGACTTTAAGTTTAGTTTGTGTAAAATGTTCATAAATCTGCATTAAACACTTTATTACTCAGTGTAGATTTGAGTCGTCGTTCGTAGGAAATAAAAACAAATTTAAATGTGATGATATTTTATATTTCAGTTCCAGTTTTTCCTCTTAAACCTTTTAGAGTCGACGTCGTCACCGTGGAAACTGGATCAAATCTCTTTATTTTCTGTGATGTGTTTGTTTTTTCTTGAGCTGTTTGAGGCAGTTCTGGTGTAAAAGTTTCACGTAGAGTTTTTTGTCTCGACTTGATTTAGTGAAACCTTCTTGAACGTTTTGGGCGTGTGGGTTTATCCAGGTCCTTCTCATGTTGGAGTTTTTCTCGCTCTTTGTCCGTCAACTTTTCTCTTTTTTCTCGTTTCTCGTCACAAACACAAAATGTTTGTGGAGCTCAGACTTAAAGTGTCTGGTGCGTCCACAGCGGCGCACAGGCCACCGCCGCCGCAAAGGATCATGGTCCATGTAGTTTACTGAGCAAAACAGACTCAACACTCTGATTTTGATCTAAAGACGCTCAGTTTAATACAAGACCAGACCACGACCGTATCGAGACATCAACAATATCGATATCGATACACCTCTAGTAAAAAACCTTTCCCATGTTGACCTTTTCCTCCGTCTGTTTCTCCGTCTGTTTCTCGTCTGTTTCAGGAGTACGAGTTCGTGGTTCTTCCAAACGCCTTCATGATCCACATGCCTCACGCTCCGAGTTTCGACATCACCAAGTTCCGCTCGAACAAACTTTACCGCTCGTGTTTACAGACGCTGAAGGAGGAGTTCCAGCAGAACATGTCGCGCCGCTTTGGATTCGCCGCACTCAAGTACATGACGGCGGACAACAACAGTTAACGATGCCGCGATCGAGGACATGACGGCGGACGACGACAGTTAACGACGCCGCGCTCACGGACATGACGGCGAACAACAACAGTTAACGACGCCGCGCTCACGGACATGACGGCGAACAACAACAGTTAACGACGCCGCGCTCACGGACATGACGGCGAACAACAACAGTTAACGACGCCGCGCTCACGGACATGACGGCGAACAACAACAGTTAACGACGCCGCGCTCACGGACATGACGGCGAACAACAACAGTTAACGACGCCGCGCTCACGGACATGACGGCGAACAACAACAGTTAACGACGCCGCGCTCACGGACATGACGGCGGACGACAACAGTTAACGACGCCGCATCACGGACATGACGGCGACGACGACAGTTAACGACGCCGCGATCAAGGACATGACGGCGGACGACAACAGCTAACAACGCCGCATTCACGGACATGACGGCGACGACGACAGTTAACGACGTCGCGCGCACGGACATGACGGCGGACGACGACAGTTAACGACGCCGCGCTCACGGACATGACTGCGGACGACGACAGTTAACGACGCCGCGCTCACGGACATGACGGCGAACAACAACAGTTAACGACGCCGCGCTCACGGACATGACGGCGGACGACGACAGTTAACGACGCCGCGCTCACGGACATGACGGCGGACGACGACAGTTAACGACGCCGCGCTCACGGACATGACTGTTTTCTACGGAGTTTAACTGTGTTATATTTTTCCGGCGCAGGTTCCGTCAAATGTCAGACACTTTTCTCCACGGTGCTGTTACCGGTTTGTCTGGAATGTTCCACAGTACGACATTAAATCTTTCTGTCTCTAAGGAGATGGTCTGGTCCTGGTCTAGTCTTGGTCCAGGTTGAGTTTGTCTGGGCTGGCCTTAACCTGGCCTAAAACTGGTCTAAAGATGATCTAAACCTGGTCCAAACCCAGTCTAAAAACCCAGTTTAAACCCAGTCTAAAAACCCGGTCCTAATCCTGGTCTTAAACCCAGTCTTAAACTGAGTCTAAAAACCCGGTCCTAAACTCGGTCGTAAACCAGGTCTAGCCCGGGCTCGCCTCTCCACAGATCAGAGCTGTTCATTGTGAATTAAAAACCCTCATGTAATCGTGGACACTGTGGAACATTTTAGGCAGAGCTGTGACGTCTCCATGGAAACGAGGGTTAGACGGACCTCCACCCGAAAAGTTCCACAGTGCAGCTTTTAAAGGATCAGAGAACGAATCAGGAAAGACCTGGAACACTTAGCCCCGCCCCCGGACCAAACGCAGACTTTCAGACGTTTGAGCCCCGAGTTTGGACTGACGGGGGCTGACGGGGCTGACGGGGGCTGACGGGGCTGACGGGGGCTGACGGGGCTGACGGGGGCTGACGGGGGCTGACGGGGGCTGACGGGGGCTGACGGGGGCTGACGGGCTGACGGGGGCTGGGGCTGACGGGGGCTGACGGGGGCTGACGGGGGCTGACGGGGGC
>NW_026571076.1:7500-12000 GCF_026225935.1 Boleophthalmus pectinirostris
CGGTGACCTGTCACGGCCACAGGCATTGTCCTACAGAACTCAAATTCAAATCACAATTGCATGATCCAGGCCTGAATGTGATGAAATATGAAATCTAATAAAAGTGAACTCTATAGCGCCCCCTAGCATTGACAAACCTCAACATTATCGGATTTGTACCAAATTCGGGGATTAAATTCCGTCCGTAATAGACTTTTTTGCTTGTTATTTTTATTTTTTTATATAAAGGACATCATTTGAGCTCAGAGGAAACTACAATATTTCATTTGTATTATGCAATTTTGCCAAACTTCATCAGAAGTGTATACAATCTCATTGCTCTCTGTAACAACTTAATTTTCATATGGAATTTATGGAAATGAGCAGAATAACTGCATAACGATGTCTTGAATGCAGGAAAATTAAGATTACTCAAGCATGTATGAATCACTCTATCTAAAACTCTAAATACTAGTTTACAATCATTTATTTTACTGAATTTAAACAAAGTAGGAGGGACTGCTTCATGTACTAGAGAGTGTCCAATGAAAGCCCACTCAACCCTTATGTTATTTGAGGTGAATTATTAAATTGAAAAACAGCAAACAAAGCTCCATTCATTCAAACATTAAAAGATTTATTACAAAAATAGTTATGTACAAATACACATATAAAACATTAAGACTATATGTACAGACTTCCGGTCGGACCTTGAACATGGCGACACGATAAAAACACTGCTCCCCGACTAAAGTTGAAGAAAAGCCCCATAAGCCCGAATTCTGATTTGAAGAGAGGAGAAACAATACAATACTAAGGGGGCTTGATGATGTGAAAAGGTAAAGCAAAAAAGTTTACTTCTACCGCTGGGTTTAGAACGAACGAGGACGAGGAACAAGCTAGGCTAACACCCGAGCTAACGGAGGAACTCGAGGACGGCAGATTGATCAGGAAAGCCGGGCCAGGAGGGAAAACCTGAGACTGCACGGTATTAAAGAGGGGGCGGAGGACAGTGCGGCGTCAGCCGGTGGTTTTGTTGAGGCTCTGCTCAGAGAAAAGCTAGAGTTACCGCCAGCTTTTGAGCTACGTGTTGAGAGGCTCATAGATCGCTGGGTCCTCGTCCCTCCAATGATGCTCCTCCGCGGTCTATTATTGTGAAGTTGTCAAGCTACAGGTGCAAAGAAGAAATAATCAAAAGGGCCTGGGAAAAAAAAAGGTTTTGTCTATGAAACTCAGAGAGTCTATGTGGACCATGACTATGCACCTGAAATTATGAAAAAGCGAAAGGAATATGCTGAAGCAAAGAAGGTGCTGAAGAAGAAAAAAATAAAATTTCAAACACCTTTTCCAGCCAAACTTCGTGTTTTCTACGAAGGAGAGACCCGCATCTATAACACAGCAACAGAAGCAACGAAAGACATGGTGGGAAGAGGATTTCAGGTGCGCATTGTCAAACCTGCGGACGACCCATTGGAGATGATGTCGCGTCGAATGTGGCAACTTGCACAGGGAGCCAACACCGCAGATCAGAGCCTCTCTCAGGGATATAAGCAGAAACTACAGGCCTTCAGAAGAAGCAGGGAAGAAGACCAGTAGACAAGTGTTGTTTCTTATCAGTGAGATGACCGTGTGGTGAGTTCAAGCTATGACTGTTCCACTGTCAATAACCCAACGCACAAGAAAAGCACAAGTATATGGTAATTTTCTTTTCCTTTATTAACTGTAGCATTGGTCGGGGTGCCTCTGTTTTTTATTTCTCTTTTTTACTTTAAAGAAAAAAAAAAAAAGGGGGAAAACAAGGACCAAAACAATTGTAGGAATGAACAGGGCCTTAAAAGGCCAAGAGGGCCCCCTGCCTCCTGGAGCCAGGGGCCTTCCCTCGGAGCTGGATGGAAGCTCTAAAAAGGTCGTTTTTCAGACCTCATGTTTGGAAGTTCAGACTGGACAGACCGGACAGAGAAAAAAACTACAATATGGCGTCTGAATGCAAGCCTGTTAAATGGTCAAATAAGAGAGGAAATTGAGAAAGATATTTGTAATTATATTGAACAAAATGATAATGGGGAGGTCTCCCCAGCTGTGGATTGGGAGGCTTGCAAGGCAGTACTGAGAGGGAAACTGATGGCTAAATCAGTTCACTTAAAAAAGATTAAACAAGCCTCACTCCAAAAATTACAAGAGGACTTAGAAAAATTGGAAAGAGTTCACAAGAACAATGGTGACAAAAGAATTATGAATGATATTAAAACAAAAAGAGCAGAAATAAATAATATATTATCACAAGAAATCCAGAAAAAAATGATTTATACCAAGCAGCGATATTATGAGGCTGGTAGTAAATCTGCAAAACTTCTGGCCTACAAACTTAAAAAACAACAGGCAACGAGACATGTTTACAAGATAAAAAGCCCACAAACAAATCAAACGGTATAGAAAAACCAGAGAAATTCATAGGTGCTTTGAAGACTACTACAGCCAACTATATGCACAGACAAAAATTGAAAATGAGCGAATTGACAGTTTTCTAGAGGAGTTAAATCTACCACAAATTACAGAAGAGCAAAACAAGAAATTATTGGCAGAAATTACAGTAGAAGAAATAAATTCTGCAATTTCAAGGCTAAAAAATGGTAAGAGTCCGGGGGGTGATGGTTATTGCTCAGAATGGTATATAAAATTTACAGGAAAAAAATTACTCCACTATTACATAAAACATTTAATTGGATTCTTAAGGGAGGAAAAATTGCAGAATCTTGGAGGGAAGCTATAATCTCAGTAATTGCAAAAGAGGGTAAAGATGTGACTAATTGCTCAAACTATAGGCCAATAAGTGTGCTTAATGTGGATTATAGGCTCTTCACTGCAATACTGGCCAGGAGAATGGAGAATATCTTAACAAAAATTATTAGTTTAGATCAAACAGGTTTTATAAAACATAGACAAACACATGACAATATTCGCAGAACGCTACATATTATGCGGCATATTAAAGATGAAAATAAGGAGGCAGCAATCTTGGGAATGGATGCAGAAAAGGCATTCGACTCTGTTAGATGGGAGTTCTTGTTCAGGGTTATGAAGAAGTTTAATTTTCATGAGGGAATTATCAGAACTATACAGTCTCTGTACACAAATCCTATTGCAAGGGTAAAGGTCAACGGTAGTTTGTCTAAGGTAATTCAATTAGAAAGGGGGTGTCGTCAGGGATGTTCTGTCAGCCCACTCTTATTTTCTGTGTTTTTGGAGCCACTCAGCCAATGGGTAAAACAGCTCAATAGTATGAATGGAGTTGTTCGTGTCAGGAGTGGAGCATAAAACAGCCCTGTTTGCAGACGATGTACTGTTCTATTTGGAGAAACTAAACTTATCATTACCAAACTTGATGCATTGTTTGACAGAATTTGGTAAACTGGCAGGCTATAAAATTAATGTTCAAAAAACCCAAATAATAGCTTTTAATTACGAGCCAAGTTTAGCTATAAAACAAAATTACTTGCTGAAATGGGACCAGCAGTCAATGAAGTATTTAGGTATAACATTAACGAAAGATTTGGACAACTTGAAAATGGCAAATTATAATTCTGTAATATCTAATATAAAAAACAGATTTAGCTAAATGGAATTTAATTCCTTATCTAAGTCTTGCATCTAGAGTGGAAATAATTAAGATGAATATTCTGCCTCGACTATTATATATTTTTCAAAAATCTCCCTGTTGAGGTGACGGATAAAGACTTCAAAGAATGGGACAAATTAATTTCTAGATACATATGGCAAGGAGCAAGACCACGTACAAAATTTAGAACTTTACAATTGGCAAAAAATAAGGGTGGTCTGGCGCTTCCATGTTTAAAAAGTTACTATCAAGCTGCTCAGTTAAAGGTGTTGCTGAGTTCCAGATTATGTTGCAAAATGGAAAGACATCGAGGGTAAATGAAACCACCAATACAGGCGTTAATGTTTGATGTTAAATTACAAATATTGAAGAAACAAAAGGTTAACCCTTGGCTGTGGGTGTCTCTGTCAATCTGGTCCAGTCTCTTGAAGAAGCATAATTTAATAGAGCAATGTAGATTATTTAGATTGATCGCATATGATACTGATTTTGGTCCAAACCAGTTGGATGGCACCTTCAGAGCACGGGAAAAATGGTCCAAAAATGCATTGGGAGATAATAAAAAACAAAGAAATGCTAAGTTTTCAACAGATAAGGGACATGTTTAATCTTGGTAAGCAGGATTTTCATGGATACCTACAGCTAAGGCACTATTTAAAGCAAGAACTTAATAAAGTAAACTGGGACCTATTTCAATCAGGGATTCTTAAAATATTTCTGGATGCACTTAAATCAGAGTTAATCAGTAAAATTATATCTAAACTATATACAGCTTTGGAAGCTTTAAAAGGGGACACCACAGATTATGTGAAAGAAAGATGGGAAAGAGAAGCAAACATTGTAATTTCAGTAGAGGATTGGGAACAAATAAGTTTAAGTCAGTGGACAACCACAAACTCTGTATT
>NW_026571077.1:0-25000 GCF_026225935.1 Boleophthalmus pectinirostris
GTTCATGTTTCTGGGTGCGAAACATCAATGGGACCGGTCTTATTTATTTGCATACAGCTTTAATCTAGAATGACTCAGCTGTTTTTAGAGTTCACATTCTCTGCTGTCTGACAGTGTACCAGCTTTGGCCTAGCAGAAGAAGATGAGAGCACGTGAGCCTACACAAAGGCCAGGTGAGGAGAGGGGGAACAGGTTTAACATCTGCCATCTTCTGGTAAAAAAAAAAAACAAAAACAAAAAAACGTACAGATAGTGCTTTAATTGGCTTTAATTAAATGCAAAGAAAGTGTACCACAAAATATTATTTATGTGAATCACCACAACCTAAATTACTGCACTACATGATGCAAGTTACATATAGATAATATTGATGTGGACTTCAGTTTTAGAGGTTATAGTACTAATGGCATGCAGCAGAAAAGCTATAGTAGTAGTAGCAGGCAGTAAGTTAGTACTAGTTCCATTCCACTGTAGTAAAAGCCTTAAATATACAACATTTTATCATATTAGCGGATGAAACTCAGTAAGTTCCTGTCCATGTGCCAGTGGAGTCCCTTTAGCTCATTTTTCCCAGAACTATGTCTTATGTGACTCTAGCTGAAACATGTTCACTGATTTCTTTGTTATTTCAGGGATAGACATTGGTGATAGCAAAAACACGACTCTTTTTTCACGCCACTGGATTCTTCACCAGCATATATTATCTCTATAACACTTAATAACAATGACACGTTTAACTGAATAGCCTTTACAAATGACTTATAATAATAATGAAGAAATAGTTTATGAAGAAAGATTCAGGCTTGTTTCATTATTACCCTAACTCCTAACCTCAAAATGAGTATAAAATAAGTAGTTACTAGCCTCAGGAAGAGAAGCTGACACTGTTGCAGAAGCTAATGTGGTTCTTAAAGGGCCCATATTTTCTGATCTTGTGTTTAGTTTAACATGCAAACCCTGTATATTTAGGCTGAGTTCTTCTCTTAAACAGTAAACACTCTGTTCCACTTTGTGATGTCACGCACTAATAAAGGAAGTGCTCCACTATGTTTTTAAACTCCATTCAGGTTTGCTAGAATCATTTGGAAAAGTTCATCCCTGGATTTTCCTGTCTCTACTGAACTAAACGTAAAAGGAGCTGTTAACGTCAAAACTACAGTTTCATGACACCACAAGGTGGAGTAGAGCATTTTGAGCTTTTGAGACTACAGACTAATAAACCAGGATTACTCAAACATGTATGAATGAAACAAAACACAAGTGCAGGTATGTTTTTGAGGAGAAGCTCACAAGAATCCATTCTGTGTAATATAGGACCTTTAATAAACAATAAGTTAAGCCTGAATCATTCTTAATAAACAATTTCATATTATTATACTATACTGTTACTTGTTTTTTTAGGACTGCTTGTTCATGTTCTGCCAATAACTGTGAAAGCATCTTGTGAAAATAACTGTGAAAGCATCATGTATTTTCACTGGAAAATGGGAATATAACTGTTAATCTTTGACTTTTGCCTCTGTGTGATGCACTCAGCGATCCATATGATGTTCCGAATCTCCTGCTCTTTTAGTTTGATATAAGAATAAAATACTCCGAAGTGGAACTGTTGCAGGAAAGCCAGTGCATTCAGCTTCACCTGAAATAAACACATACACATGTTTAGTCTGCGCCCTTTTGGATACAGCTTTCACTTTTTACATTGGATCAACTGGGCAGTGTTATCACCAAGGTTACCACAGTGACGAATCTCACAACAACAGCAGGAAATTGCTATAGTTAGAGAACATGCTATTGGCATCCCTCCAAGAATTTACACATTAATCATGGACAGAAATACGTGGTGTTTAAAGACTTGAGATGTTACATACACAACGTCCTATCCTGTCCGTGTGATTATTTTGAGACCTCAAAGAATGCACGTTTGTTTGTTTGTTGTTGATTGTTTACGTTTAAACTGGCACAGATTTTGGAGAGATTAGGCTGAGCTTAAATCTTTTAATATAGGATGTAACAATAACCGAAATATCTTGATATCGTGTTGTCAGGTCTCACAATAATATCTATATATAAGTCTCTTTGCTTGAATTAATAGTTATGGTGCAACAAAAGCTAAAAAGCAGAGGGAGTTGCATAGACCATGATCCTTTGCTCCACTTCAGAGCAGACTACATGAAGAAATAACTGTTATAAGCACCTTAAATCTTACTTCTTAGTATTAAGTCGTGTATTTTAAGAAAAAAAAATTGCATATTCACAGTTTTGTTTGCCTCCACAAAATGTTGTAATATATATTGTACCGTGAGATGTATATATCATGAAAATATCATACGGAGAGATTTTGATATTGTTACATCATGCAACATGCTGAACAAAAACAATTAATTTAGTGTGACAATATACTTTCCAACAGACCATTTATCTGAATTTGAATGACCAAGAAACCATAACTGATGAATGGTCAGATTGTTTCTAGGACACATAGAAAAGCACAAGGTAATAGAGATATCAATTGATCCATAGCATTTCTCAGTTTTTCAGTAAGTTGTAGTGTAGCACTGTTTAACATAACACATCCTACAGGGTTATACAAAAAATATTTTTGTAAATATTATCGGAATATGCCACTGCATAACCAGAGCAGAGGTGTTAATATTTACGACTTGTCATTACCTCCTGCTTGAAGAATCTGTCTTCTAAGGTCTTGTAATCAGATCCAGGTTCAGGGTCATCAAACACCACTTTATACTCCTGTGGGAAGTGTATAAGGGTTTAGGTTCACTCATGTACAAATAAATACAACAGTGATAGATGGGCCATAGGGTTTTGATCACTCACTGGATAACACTCTGCCACAGATTTGACCTGACTGGGGTCCTCTGCTTTGGCCAGGAGCTGCAGCCCCTCAGGGTGAAGCTTACCACAAGTGGGATAGAGTGCATGTCTGTCTGCACTGCTCAGATCTGTTCCAAAGGAGTTCACTGTGATGATGAAGGCTCTCCTATCAGCTTCAAACTGCAAAAACACAACTCTGAATAGGTAACATATAAAGGTGCACTATGGAACTTTTCTAGTTGAGGGTCACTTGAAATAGCTTTTTCTGGAAAGTTCCACAGTACGGCATTAAGCCTAACTATTTCCCTGGAGACAAGCAGGTGACATTACCAGGTCAAGTTACAGGGCTGTAATTTAATAAATACAAGAGATAACTTTAATGCTAGTCCAGAAAAAGCAAAGGCATGTCCATGGAGACAAGAAGGTAGCACACCCTCCATGGAAAAAAGTTATGTAATGCACGTTTAAAAGAAATGTAAGTACTTGTAATTATTGTCCACAAGCACTAAAATATATGTGATGATTTGTAAAGTTTATAATATAGTGGTGCATACTTTTATGTTCAAAGAAAATTATGTTTGGTCTATAGGTTTTCCTGACCAATACACACTATATCACAGAAAGACACACCCATCACAATATTGGCCGTATCGACTTCAGTGTTGTACCTCTAGAACAGGACACATAACGTCTTGAGTGGGACCACCGATGCTTTTGCAAAATGCATGGAAGGACTCTAAATATGCCTTGAAAAAGAAAAAAATAAATAAATAAATAATAATAATATATATATATATATATATATATATATATATATATATATATATATATATATATATATATATATATATATATATATATATATATATATATATATATATATATATATATATATATATATATATTATATATATATAAAGGTTGTGGAGAATGACCGAGCCAAGATCCTGTGGGACTTCCAGATACAGAATGACAGAATGGTGATGGCGAACCAACCAGACATAGTGGTGGTGGATAAGAAACAGAGCAGAGCCGTGGTGGTGGACATCGCAATACCAAGCGATGGTAATATCAGGAAAAAGGAACACGAGAAGCTAGAGAAATACCAGGGGCTCAAGGAAGAGCTGGAGAGAGCCTGGAAAGTAAAGGCATCAGTGGTGCCTGTGGTGATCGGACACTCGGGGCTGTAATCCCCAAACTGGAAGAGTGGCTTCAACAGATACCGGGAAAAACAATGGACATCTCAGTCCAGAAAAGTGCAGTACTGGGAACAGAAAAGATACTGCGCAGAACTCTCAAGCTCCCAGGCTTCTGGTAGAGGACCCGAGCTCAATGAGGGTGAGAGAGACCTACCACCGTGGAAGGTGAGAAACACATTTATATATATATATATATATATAAAATTATTAATAATAATAATAATAGTTACCTTATACAATTTGTTTCTCAGGATCTCTGTCTCCATCTCATCCAGACTGCTGTCAGTCACAGCATCCTGGAAAAACTGACCTAACAGGAAACAAATGAAAATGATTAGCCTGTGTCAAAAATCTCAGAGTCAAAGTTACTTAATGATTTGATCCATTAGTCCTTCCTTAGCAACTCACTTCAGCACTGCTTTTATAACAGACTATATCACCACTTTGAGAATGCCCAGTCTGCCCAATCTGATCTTAGAGGTGAACCATGTTTGAGCCAGGTAAGTAGCCTTCTTTGATTATATACCAGGTATTGGTGGGCAAGAGTGGCTGTACTACATACTGTTGTGTTCTTGGGCAAGACACTTCACCCACACAGATTATCTAACTATTGCATGTGATTAACTTGATCAAATCAACATTTATATTGTAATAATTTGAAGAAATATTTTCTTTTTGGAGTTTGAAATACTGATTACATGTAGCTGAGTTACAGTTGTTTTTATATTTCTTAGATTTGACCCTCTGTGACAATCTCTATTCCTGAGTTGTGCTCTTACCTAAAGGGGAGTCGACCAAGATGGAAGAGTACAGTTCAGTGGGAGTGCGTGCGATGCCCACTGCAGCCATTTGGTCAAAGACACCCAGCGGGTGACACCGTGGCAACAGCTCCGATACCTCCTTCTTCCTCAGTGCCCCAGTGATTAACAGCACCACATTGTCAATCATGTAACTGTAGCTATGGCAACACACATGGATATTTGCAAATAAACTGATACATTCACAATGATAACATTTTGGAGTATATATATGAGAGGACATGGAAGCTATCTCTCTTTAAATTTTAACCTTTTTACCGTAAAACCTACATCCATTGATCAGTCCAATATGTAGAAAGTCTATATATGAACTTGTATGTTTACATGTAATATTTTACTAATTCTTTTCCTAATTCAAATTTGTATATATTTGTACTTTTTCTTGCATAGTGGGCGATTGTTGAAAAGAACCACCATATAACAGCATTACCCCTTTTCTTATTTCTATGAACTTAACCTTGAGGAAAGTATCTTACGTGATATAGTCCATGAAGGTTGAGAGCTGGGGCAGGGCATTGGAGCGCAAACATCTGAATTCAGTGGTGAGATTTTCCTTGAGTTTGGAGTCCATCAGAGACACAGACAGACCCTGACCGGCTGAGGACAGGAGTTTACCATAGTCTGTGCTCTGCAGCTGCAGCTTCAGATCTGCAAAAATGACCTCATTTTAAAGACCTTAGAGAATGACAATGTTTTTGACTAATCAAATTTGTCTCCAGATTTTTTGTTGCATTTTTTTACTCAAAACCAGGTGACCTTTCAAATTCTTAGAACAGATTTATGCAAATTATGCTTTTTTGTGTAGTACATGTAAGGCTAGGTTACATGCTAAAAATATTCCACCATTATTTTATTTATTTATTTATTTATTATAATTTGTTCTCATTAAAAAAGAATGAAATCTTTAGATGAAAACTAACTAAATTTTCATTTTCATCCATTGGGTCTCAAATTCTATTAAAATTCATAAATAAATTGGACACCCAAGAGTACAAGTCAGTGGTCTTCATCTTAACTGATATGTTAATTGGCATGCACAGCACAAAACCTGTACAAAAGGGATCCTTATGATAAAATGTAGCTCTATATGCTCTCAGATGGTAGCTGTTCATACTAAATGAAGACCTCACCTTCAAGTGTGTCACATTGGGCCAGGTTTTGATAGTCAGTCTGTGACAGGATCCCAGCTTTCATCCCACGAACAAGACCCTCCAAATATCCATGATCTGTGTTAAAGATGAGTTCTGGACATACTGCCATGATGCTAAATGAAATTATCTGCAAGAGCAACTAGATTTAAATAAAATATTAACTTCTGCTTTCCCCTCAAGTAATAGTCACGCATCGTCTTGACTTCCTTAAAAACTGTTTCCATTCTATTTAGGCTGATTTTAGGATGGGGCATGTTTCTTGTGTGTGTTTATAAACTAAGCTTAATAAACTAAGAGCCACTTATTCTCTGGCTTTTAACACCCCATGAGTTGTGTGATCTTTGGTGTCTTTTATTTATTTTTATTATATTATATTAGTTATAATTTTTTTATTGTTTTTATTTTTTTATTGCTATTTTATGAGTTTGCTTTTATTTCCTATTTATTTGTTTAGGAATGGCAAGGTTAAATTGAGTATTTATACCCTCTGTTGTATACCTTTTGTTGTTTTTAGTGTTATCTTATATATTATAAGTGCAACCTTTGGAAACAGTTTTGTTTATAAAATGTGCTATATACTAGTAAATAAACTAGATTTGGATGTTAAACTGGCGATGAATCAGTGCAACATTTGTCATCATTAAACTGAGGTGTTTTAAGAAGGGGATGTTTAACATGTTTCCCTCTATACACATCCATTTACCATTAAATGTTAAAAAACTTGCTGAAGACTGTTTTGATGAACTGCTTCAGACAGATACCTTCGCCAATCACTCTCAAACTAATTCATCAAACTGCTACTGGAGGAGTGGACCAAAGGTATGAGTATGCAAATATTGTCTTTGCTCAGTCTAACAGATAAAGAAACCAGACTAATACAAAAACATGATCAGTATCTGGGTTTTAATAGGATTATAATACATATCACATTAAACTGCTGATGTTAAAATACATTGAGTATCACACGCATCTAAATTAAGGACAAAAACCAGATGTATATTATTGGTCAAATTATATGTGTGTGCGTGCGTGCGAGTGTTGTTTCACATATTTACTTTAGATTTACTTACCCTGTCCACCTTACAAAGATAAAAACAGTGGTGCTTTCTTTACTAATTAAGATAAATGTGATCGCCTTGTGTGAAAACAATCCTCACATGCAAACATGTGAAGTAATAATATTAGCATGTTTTTTTTTTCCAAATGATGCATTATTTAGTTTTCATGTTGAAATTACATAAGGAAAATGTATTATGAAAATTACATATACCAGTCCATATTACTGTTACTTGGATTTCCAGATGTTTTACTGGCTTGTATTAACCCTCCTGTGTGATAAAGATTAAGTTGATAAAGTGTACAGTAGTGTTCTGGGCCTCACATTGGGCTATAGGCCCATCTAAGTCCTCTTTAGGCACAGGGGGTTGGTCCTCCAACAGTGGCAGATGGTGTTGAAGAGGCGGCAGCGACAGGAGGCACAGGGGTCACAGCAGAGGGTCCGACTGGAGCAGCTCTCCATCAGACGACTGCAACGACGGGGAGGGGTCAGGAGGGCCGTGTGCAGCCTCTGCTAAACACACATCAGAAAAAATCAAGATTTAACCCACACAGAGGCATGTGTGAAACATTTGTACAAATGTGTTGTTTTGAGAGAAAAACAAAACAAATTGCATTAAAGGGACAATGTATATTAATGAAATAGGACAGAATTAGCCCAATGGCTACTTTTTGTCTGAAGCCCAAATAACAAACAACAGTATTCACATAACAACATTAGAGTTAAAAAAAAACACACAAAAAAAACACTTATTGAGTACAGATCTGGTTTCTCTTGAGCCAGTGTTCATTTTAAATATGTTTAATGTGAGATTGATAGAAGCTGGGAGGCTGTTCTAAACCTCTGTGTCTTTGACTGAGTCTTAAGTAGTAGGGAGGCATAGAGTCTGACATGAATTTAGAAGAATTTGAATTCTATGAAATTTTGAATATTTTACAAACTTTTTACAAATATGAGGAAACTGCTATATGAATACTTACAGGAACATGTCTTTCCTGTTGTAGAATGAGCTTTCTTCTTGCAAACAGCCGTCTGTTTTTTCCCTGGCCCCAAACTAAAGATACAAGAAACACATTTAATAAAATTAAATATAAAATTGACAAAACACAACACGTGCAAGTCTTTACATTTATCTGTTTGTCTTGCAATAAAAATGCCCTGCTAATTTGTTCTTCAAATGCTATTTACGTAGCCATCAGTCTCGTCTGTTACCATGTCAGGTTTTGTGGGCGTAGCTGAGTATTTCAAATTATTGTGCTCACGTGCAAACCATATGTGATATATAAGCTGCTCTCAGATTTCCATAGTAACTCAGACTTGAACCCCTGATGAAGGGTTTAAACACACCTAGAGTACAGTTGAAAGAGTGACCATAAACTAGTCTAAATCACTAAATAACAACTTTATGTAAAAAGAAGTGCAATATTGCACTGTTGGTCCAACAGTTTTTCAGATGAAAAATTAAGTAAATGAAAAGCGATAAAGATGCTATTTTGTTACATCTTTTTGTGGTTGACAATGGTGGTAGCTGCAGTACTGGTCATTCTGAATGTAATTTTGGTCAGTTCCTGAGGGCAATTTGTGAAGTAGGCTGGGTTACACCTGGTACTAATAGGTTTCCAATGAGCTGTGTTACTTGATCCAGAAAAACAACATTAAACCAGACAGTGCTATTTCAAAAGCTAGATCCTTTCCATTTGAACCTAAATAAAGAGAGACAACTTATGCAATGTGCTTAATTTAATATGACATCCCTGGCATGTGAGGGTATACATCTGATTCATGTCCTGAGTCTAAAAGGCAGTCCCACAGCTGATGGAGAATTGCACCATGTGGTCCAAATATGAATGTTCCTCAATCATTACACAACATAAACATGTCCATCACTGAAGACACTGCCAAATCAAAGCTCTTGTTTAAAGGAGACAAATAAACAATATCCAGATGCTCTTGGAGACAAGGTGGATATGAATCGTATTCAAAATCATTTTGCTTTTATTAGAGTAGTTGAAAATCTTTCAATAAGGCAAATATTTGGATCTGTCCATCAATACTTAAATTATACACATTAAGACATCAATTTTATAGGGAAAACGTAAAATGTTTCATGTTTGTAGGCACAATTGGTCAGATACAAACCATTGTGTTGTCCATTCTTTTTATCAAATATCTTTTCATTTTTGCAAAAAAATGTATAAATAAAGTTTATAATAAATTAAGACGTTTTTAGAGGTCCCTAAAGCTCACATTAGAAAGAAGAGCTATAATGACTTGCCAGATGCCATAGTCCAAACTTTTCATTTTGTGTCTAACTCCAGACAAAACTCCAGACAAAACTCCAGCCCATAATGAACTTTAGACTTCAGCATCACTTACTTAAGAGTTGTCCATCATTTTTGACAGACTCTGGGCTTTGATCTGAACAAAACATTCATTTACTTGTTTTAAAGTACAAGTGACTTAACGGGAGAACTGGTCAAATCCAAATAGTTAGACTGTATAGGTTTTTAATTAAAACATGTGATTGTCAAACTGTGGTACATGTAGCATAAGTTGCTTCAGGTTGGAACTTTGACAGCTCTTCAGTCTGTTTATTTGCCTAATTTAGAGTTCATTTTGTCCACTTTTTTGTCCTCCTTTGGATAGTTTCTTAGAACTATAGTGGGAGTGATGCAGTCCGCATTTAGACCTGTATTAGCCCTAGATCAGACCGAAAATAATCTAACACTAGATTTAGGCCTGGTGGTACTTGGAAAGCCAAATCTTTTCTTTGATGGTACCCACAGACTGTCACTCTATCAAAGATGATAGGTATGATAGGCCTTGGCTAATCACGTGCTAAAATATTTTTTAAAATAACATATGCACTTTAACCGAATTATTTAATAGCAAATGTAACTTGAAAATCTGTTACTGAAACAGCAATCCAGAACTGGTCATAAAAGACTGACCTGTGTCGTTTTCAGTCGTCCTGGCGTCTTTCTTCGTGTACACTGCCCAGGCCAGAGGGAAGGCGATCAGCAGAAGGCACAACAAGTGTTTTCCCGCTACGCGCCTCATTGCGGTGATGGACTCTGCAGCTCAAGACTGCAGCTCAAGAGGTGAGGTGCAACTGATGGCTGGATTTTCCTTGTAACCAAACCCACACTACCTCCGTGATTCACCTTTTCTTTTAGTTGTGTGAAGTCAGTAACCTTTTTTATAAACTACTACGCAGTTGTCCACCACGAGCTTTTTGCGCCGCCCACGCGTAAAGCCGCGCGGCCACAACAAAGGATGTACATAGGCTGCCATAGCAACGCCATCTTCTCATTAAGAAACAGGGTCACTGTAAATCTGGAAATAAAAACTATACATCACTGTTATGCTTATGATATGAATCATAATCATAATAGTCATAATAGTTTGCGTGACCTACTGTAGCCTTTTCTGCTATTGAGCCACAATTAGATAAAGGTCTGATTTTGTTGTAACTCATCAGCCTGCATAAAATATGCACAAATGCCAAACATGTGTGTGTGTGTTTGTTTGTTTTGTTTTGTTTTGTTTTTTTCTATTGGTTTATCGGTGTGAATGTTCTAGTAAATTTATCCCGTTTTCCAAGTGGAAAATCTTCAAAGATTAATGTATGCTACGCTTTCGACGTGTTTTTTCTGTTCTTTTAGATCCCAGGCTTCTGACGTTTGGTGCATGAGCTGTCTCCCCTGACTAGTATTATAATAAATCTTATTGTGAACATTTGGATATTTAAAATAGTTTTGCTTACACTTGCTTACACAGTTGTAGGTTACACATGCAACCTCATATATATGTCTTCCAATGAAAATGTCAGATGTGTGTCAGTGTTGTCAGATGCTAAAAGCTTGATCAGGTTTTTAAATGGCCCCTGCCTACGATGTGTAAACATGGATGAAAGATGCAGACAGTAGTTCACACAGTCTTTATAAAAAAGGTGAATTTATTAAAGTGAAACTTGAGAAGCCTAATAAAAATGATTTAGTCCAAAACAGGGTCCATTGCAGCTACACTGAATTAAATATATAACTCAGGAGTGGTTTAATGCAATTTTCAGTTGTCTACTATGTAAAATTGTGTGAGATGTTGAAATATCCATAAAAATTTAAATTAACCTGTTGGATTGTATTTACATTAGTACCATAAAATTAACAGAGAGAGAAGGAAGACATCTTATCTCACCCAAGGACCCCCTGAAAACATCATAAACTTCCTCCTTTGTTCAGGTGCACATTTCTGCTTTTATTTGGATCCATAATACACACTTCCACAAAACCCCAAATAAAATAATACAGAGGTATATGAATCTGGTTGTGTAAACTTCAAAATATCCTACCTCACAATGTTTGAACCACAGCTGCCCTGTGTAAAAATAATATCATTTGATTTTCTTCATCAGATGCTCCAAGTGATTTTGTCTCTTCTCCAAAGTTTCCTTCAAAACGTCCACCTCTCTCTGTTTGTCTGACAGCGCCCTCTGGAGGCGATGGTTAATCTCCTCCAGTGACTCACAAAAGGCCTGTTCCCAAAACATCAACAAATTACTGACAGCAGACTTCTCGTTTCGGTATTGCTTTTCATTCTCAGAGAGATGTGAGCTCACCCGACTTTCATCTAGACTTTCAAATAGATCTGGAGAGTTGACCAAATGAAGGAAGTGTCGCACAATGTCACTGAAAAACACATGAGGTAAGACCTATAGTAAAACAAAGTCCAACTTCCTCAACACTTACCAATTATACATGTCTTTGTGTAATGCCAGCTTTTCCAGAAATAGCTGAAGCTGAATTTGTCTAGTTTTAAGAAAATCCCCTCCAAAGGTATTTTTAAACCTGCATTTTGGGGGAAATGGCAAAAGAATGCTGGGAAACAACTCTTTAAGCTGCAACAAGATACACAAACGTGTTACATGTACATTGTGTACTTTTGCATCAGTTAACCTGCTGCATTCATGTTTAGTTTACCTTGTTGTTAAGTTTACAGAAATCTGTGTATCTTCTGAAAATTATCCAACTTTCTTTACTGTCTCTTACCAAGATCTTATAAACCTATAGCACAGGATAGAAACATGCTGGAATACTATAGAACCTATTGTTATTGTATATAAATAATATTATTGCAAATATTGTTATAATACAGCAGAATGTTTCAGTACCGTAAACTTGCTCCTCTTCTCTAGGATCTTGTAGCCTAGTACTGTTGAGGTCCATCCTTCAGAATATCCTGCCTGCAACACTGAAGATGATCCGTGTTCCACACATGTACTACCTTCCAATATGGGACAAGGTAGCTCACCTCCTTTTACACACAGTGAAGGCACATCTTCATCATATGAATGGTTCTGTAGTGAAGACCACCTGTTTTTGATCCAGTTGTCTGGGAAAAGGACAGGGACACAGGGGGACACCATGATCTTGTAACTTATTCAGGTGTGAGTGCAGTGTTTCTTATAGGCCTACTTTTGCTACCTCATCAAAAACACTTAACTGTGTATTCATGCAAAACAGCTCTAGTTAGCACTTTGTCCACGCCTTTTTGTAAGTTTCAAATTACAAATACAATCTGAATCTTTTTTAACCCTAGATAAAAATAAAGTTTATAAACAGACATTATCATTCTATGTGAAGGGAAATAAGAGTACTTTAATTGTATGATAGAACAATATTAAATGCAAAATGTATTAATCAAATTTATTAGAAAATAATTTATTATAAATAATACATTAATTAATTAATTAATTAAAGGTGCACTATGTAACTTTGCTTATGTCACACACACACACACACACACACACACACACACACAAGAGAAACTTAGAAATAGTGTGGTGGAACCTGATGGTCTGAAGTTGGTCTAAAATCCAGAAAATGGGTACCAGTGAAATCTTTTTTTTTTTTTATCTCACGAAAAGCTTATCCTGTATTTCAAATTTCATGAAGATTGACCCATGTTTGACTGTTGGAAACTCCACACTGGGAAATTTCAGCCTGTTACAACAAGCGTGACCACTAGTGATGTGATGCGTTCATTTTCGTGGGGAATTAGCAGTGATAACAGCACATTTGTAACCAGTTAAAAAGAAGAGATATATCCGAAACAAACTATAAGACTTTTTTGTAGCAAATTACATTTTAAGTCGTAAAGGTCGAAATAAGTACACAATATAATGCACATAATCGTAACATGTGTTCATTACAGACTATTAGTACTCAAAAATTCTACAGTCATGAACTCGTTTCCTCCACGTCATCAGCCATAACAAACCCACCTGCTCCAGCGGCGGCGCAGCTGGTTCTGTCTCTGAGACGATCCGATCTGCTGTCGGGACATAAACAACGAGAATACTTTTATATCATTGTATTTTGTACGAAATAATACATTTGGGTGATGTGTTCGGTTAAGTTTTATGTGCAGGGCTCTCTCTTTCCCAGGCACAGTTAGCTTGTCTTGTGTTAGCAAGCAGCACGACATGACGGCGGCGGCGTGTAGGTTTTGCTGAATGGAGGAGCGCTTCCTCATTGTTTGCCAAAAGGGGCAGTTCTGCTTTTAAGGCCATCTCCAGTGAATGATAAATACACAGACAGTGCCAGTGAGAAGCCCACATAGCGCCATGGAGGCACAGGCGGGCACGGGCTGTCTGAATCTGGGCAGTCTAGTGAGCACTTTACCGGTAATCCCTTACCAGAAGCTGACCGACCTGTACTACCTGAGCAGAGGCGGTTTCGGAACCGTGTTCAAGGCGCAGCACTCGGACTGGAGGACCACAGTGGCCATCAAGTGCCTCAAGCTGGACTCCCCGTTTGGAGAGAGGTATGTGCCCTTCTCTGATCAGTGCGCCTGTAACCATGCAATTATTCTATCAACGCGAGTAAGGCAGGGTCCGTGTAAAGCATGCTTTGACAATGATGGCAATGATAACATTTATTATATTGTGACTTTGCATTTTCTTTAACAACTGAAAAATGTGCTGTGTTTCAGAGAGAGAAACAGTTTGTTAAAGGAAGCCGAGGTGCTCCACAAGGCCAGGTTTAACTACATCATACAGATTTTTGGTGTCTGCAATGAGCCTGAGTTTTTCTGCATTGTCACTGAGTTCATGAGCAATGGCTCCTTGGACCTGCTCCTTCATGAGGTACTTTTGCTCAAAATAAGCTAGACAAATAATATAACCATCCAATGTTTATTACATCTATATTTACTATATGCATTTACACCTATTATATACTGTGTAAGTGACACCCATTTTGGTCAGTGTTGCTGTTGCATCTTTATTGCATCCTTTATTTTGTCTCAACATAGTCCTAGTTGTACTTTGTTACAACCCTGAACTGTAGACAAGGAATTGCAGCTGTAGGTTTGAATGTTTTCTGAACACAATAGCATATGAAATTTATACGCATTTAAACTTTGTGCCTTTTAATATTAATGCTGAAAATGTAACAGCAAGGTTGACTACATGCCGTTTGTTACAATGCATGTTCTTTATTATTTCTTTCCACACAGAAGGACATGTACCCTGAACTGTCTTGGCCATTAAGACTGAGGATCCTGTATGAGATCGCTCTTGGAGTGAATTACCTTCACAACATGAACCCTCCCCTTTTACATCAAGACCTAAAGACACAAAATATTCTGTTAGATGGAGAATACCATGTCAAGGTCAGTAGTAGTCAGCCTCGACTAAACAGAAATTTGAGAAGAAGCCTCATATGGGCCACGCTCTAATATTAATTAATAGACAGAGCTTCCATTTGACACCCCCACCCCCCACTCCCGTAGCAACAGCAGCAGCAGCAGCAGTAGCAGTAGCAGTAGCAACAGCATGTTTAACCCAGAGTAACACTTTTGTACCTCTCACTTTTGTTCCTCTTTCCAGATTGCTGACTTTGGTCTTTCAAAATGGCGGCATTTGTCAGTTAGCAAAGGCTCTGGTTCCAAACCCACAGAGATGGGAGGCACAGTAATTTACATGCCTCCAGAGAAGTACGAGCCATCAGCCAATAACAGGAGCAGACGTGCTGATGTAAAACATGACATGTACAGGTTAGACCTCATCTACACTTTTTATTTAAACAGTGTATTATTTTTTGTGTGTTTGATTTAACTCAAATGAACAGAAACCAGGCTGTCAATGATCCTGGGTTTACGTTATAAGCATATCAGGCACTACGAACCTGAAAATAAGGAAGTGTGATGTCCTATTTAATCTTTGTTCTGGTAATGCCTCAGAGGTTATTTTGCAATACAGTTGGATTGCCAAAATGCGTGAGTCAGTTCCTCAAAGTAGTTTGTCCAGTTTTTAAAGCAGCGAGTTGTAAAAGTCCCTCTGTTTTTTAGGGGAAAACCTGATATTAAAGAAAACGTCACTTTAACTTCTGTTTTTATTTTTGACTTTACAGCTATGCAATTATCATGTGGGAGGTACTGTCCAGGCAGATCCCTTATGATGGTATGTGTGTATTCAACTGTGTAAACTTACCATGGCCCTACTGGAGCTATTGTAAATAATTATTTTGTGATTTAGAGATGAACAACCCAATGCAGATAATGTTCAGTGTGATCCGTGGTACTCGCCCTGACACAAGCTTAGACAGTCTTCCTGCACACATTCCCAACAGAGAGATACTAATCAGTTTGATAACCAGCGGCTGGACTGCGAACCCAGATGAGCGGCCGTCTTTTCTCAGTGAGTCTATTAAACAAGTGAGAGTGGTTAACCTGTATAGACTGATTCGATAACACTGTTTCACTATGTCATGTTTTTGTCCTTCAGAGTGTTTGGTTGAGCTGGAGCCAATGGTTAGAGGCTTTGATGACATTGACTTCCTGGAGGCAGTATTAGAGCTCAAAAGGTCAAAGGTCAGTAAAGAGACATCTTATCTTGTGTTTACAAATGTGCTTTAGAGACATAAAAAGTTCTATTCTATTGATATAGAGGAGGGCAGAGTTTTGCTCTGCTTCTCCATCACTTCCCTGTCCTAAGAGGAGTGATGAAGACATGCTGAGACACAACCCCATGGTAAGTGGTGTGCATTTTTAAGTTACAGTTGTATAAGCACCACTTAAGTTTAAAATAATATGTCTGTGGTTATTTACCAGGAAAGGCCTCCATCTGGCTCAGGCTGTTGCTCTTCACCAGAGACTGAAATCTCTTTACCAGGCTTTCTCATCAGCAGCAATACTCCTGACGGTAACACAAGAACATAAATGACAGACACTGCAGAGACATCATCAATGAATACTTGTATTTTACAATTTTTATTATGTCTTTCTTTTGTTTAAGCTTTGCCGTCGTCCTTCATTGCCCCAGAGCAACCTCAGTCACTGAAGTCCTTGAAATCCCCCGATTCCACCAATAACCTGAACGGACATGAGAGCCCCGAGAACATCAAGTTAAACATTCCTGTCTCTGAGTGTTCGACTCAGCCAGATAACAATGTACTCAAGCCAGGACCACAGCAGACAGGTAAACAATAGACATTTGAAGGCATATCTTAATAATGTATTATTTTAATGTTTATTTAGCCTTTCTAAGTCTGTTTGTTCTATTTATGTAGATTGTTGCACACCGCCACGGCAGTCCCCACCTTTAAGAGGCCCAATTGAAGAGTGGATTGCTTCCCGTCGCGAGGAGATTGTGTTGCAAATGACTGATGCATGTCTGCACCAGACGCTGGATGCCCTCATAGCTCAGGGCTTAATTATGCAGGAGGACTACGAGCTGGTTGTGAACCAACTGACAAGGACTGCAAAGGTTCGCAAGCTTCTGGACAACTGCCATAGACACAATGAGGACTTCTGCCGCATTGTTGTATCCAAACTGTATTTCAACAAGCAAATGGGTCTGAAACCTTATCCGCCTGAAATTGCCTCTTTTTCGCCCACTGGATCTAATGCCTCTCAGCTGTCTCTCTCCTCCATGTCCAGGAATATGTAGCAGCAACTAGCACCGACAAACTTTACACTACTGACTGTTGCTCTACTTACATGTTTCTGCCTAAAGATTAAACCCAACTATAATAATAGATCAGTGGTATTTGTGTAATCTACCATTTTGGTGTAATTGCTCTTATGTTATTTATTATTATTCCAGCTTTTAAATCTACATTTTGGTAACCTTTGTATTAGGCAAGATTACTCTTGGATCAAAATCCAACTTCAGGCATGTGTTCTACTGTTATACCATGGTTAAAAGCTGAGTGTCAGATTAGATAATGTAGTTTTAATAGCATTTTAACTTATTGGAAACTGAAACCCATGTTTCTGTTTCGCTTTGACATTATTAATACCACACGTCTGTCTTCTGCAGGATTTATATACTTTTGGCACATCATGAATATAATTCCTTATGTATATTTAAAGTATATTAATTTGCACTAAGACTGTTTAACCACACAACTGCACTTGACAGTCTCAAAGAACTGACCAATGTTTTGTTACCCAAAAGTAAACAAACAAATTGAACCATGAACCAGCCCTGTTCACTGGAGATTAGTTTCACTTTCGGTTTTGAGTTGGGCTGGACTAGTTGGTTTGAGGAAATGACATTCAGTAGAGGGATTTTATATCATCATATTTTGTATAGTAAAATTAAACTATGTACAATCTGTGCCAAATACAATGAATATAATAAACATTGCAATACATGTTTTTATAGCTTCTAGTTTACAGTTTTTAGTGCTCCTTAATCAAACAAAACATAATTAAATTATTAGGGGTAGGTGCAGTGAATGCTGAGTCATCACAGTAGAACCTGAACAAATACAAGATGAATGCTTCCACAAAACTGCCTTTTGCTCAGTAACTGTGCCTCAATCTTAAGTATTTTAACCTTCAACATCAGATAAAACTCAACTGAGCTGAGCCTTGAAAGCTGTCACAAATCGTAACATTGTACTATAGATACTGTTTGCCCTTTTATACATATTATTATGTCATTCTTGTTTATTTGTAAAAAAAAAAAATGTCTAAGTAATAAGATGTCAATTAGATATCATTGTCATAGTAAGTCCATGTGTAGCTTTTGAATAGTACAACCTTACCTTAGCTTCCTTATCAACCTTACATCTTCTTAGTCAATAAAAAGCTATGTTTTATTTCTTAGCTATGTCTTTTTTACCATTTCATTGTCATTTTGTTTACACAAGTGTATTCTCTTATAATGTAACTGTTGACCCAGGAAAAGCCACTGTACGTCTAAATGTTGTCTGGGGGCTGAGACGAGGACTGCATATCTCTTAAAATAGCCCAGTACGGAACTCGAGAGTGCAGTTGTGCGGACTGAGAAAAACACTGTTAGTGGTTGTGCTTGGATTCTGTGCCCATTGCAACATCTTCAGACCTGTTGCTTCGTCGCTGATGTGACTTCTCTCCAAAGCTGGTCCATAAGAAGCACAGGAGGTTCTCTTGGATCTGCTTCTCAAATAGGTAAGAGTACTGTTTACTGAATGGGTGTTAATCTCCTGCAGCTGTTATGCCTTTTCTATACTACAGCTGTTCACATTGTAGATAGTACTGATGGTCTATTCTTATTTTGGTAACTATGCCTTTATTAGCATGAACAAAGACTTAACTCATAATGAACTTGTAGTTTATTAAGAATGATTCAGACTTAGTAACTACTTAATGGCCTTTATTAAGCATTACTAATCCTGAATCATTCTTAATAAAACTATTTGATCAGTATGAATTAAGTGTTTCTTCATGCATTATTAAGGCTGTAAATAGTAAATAGTTATTATAAAGTGTTACCATTTTTATTTTGTATGTGTTTTTTTCTCAGTTTCTCCTTTGGAGCTGGCTGATTTTAGGCATACGATGGGGGTTGTGTCCCAAACCATTTGTCCTCGGGCTCGGACCCCGTCAGATGAGGACCTGAAGAACCCCAAACAGGAGAAAATGCAGTTGAAGAGGGAGATCTCGCTCATCAATGGGATCTGTCTTATAGTTGGAAACATGATTGGCTCTGGAATTTTTGTCTCTCCAAAGGGAGTCCTCCTTTATAGCGCCTCCTACGGGCTGGCTCTGCTCATATGGGCACTGGGAGGTTTGTTTTCTGTGTTTGGGGCACTGTGTTACGCAGAGCTTGGCACCACTATCACTAAATCTGGAGCCTCATATGCCTACATCCTTGAGTCTTTTGGTGGGTTTCTGGCCTTCATTCGCCTCTGGACGTCTATTCTCTTGGTAGAGCCGGCCAGCCAGGCCATCATCTCCCTGACCTTTGCAAACTACTTGGTGGAGGCCTTCTACCCTACCTGCCAGCCCCCGTATGACGGCGTGCGCCTCATTGCTGCAGCTTGCCTCTGTGAGAAGCACTGACACTACACATATGTTACACACAGAGATTGAGAAGCAAAAAATATTATAAGTAATCTAAACACACTGAAAGGTCCTCCTGATACAACACATCTGCAAACTACACTTAAGAGAAGATAGATATTACAATGTAGATAGATAGATGGATAGATACTTTATTGATCCCAAGGGCAATTTAAGTAAACATGCTGAATGGCTTTCCTGACACAAAAAGCCTTTTTCACCATTGACACCTATGTAATCATTAACAACAAACCAACTATTAGCTTACGTACCTTCAATAGCTCATCATTTACAAAAGCCTCAGTATGAACTCTAACTGTGCCCTTGAATAATTTCAATCTAAAAGCAGAACCAAGTGACACTAGTTATGTCTATAGGCCACTACATGTCGGCTTTGTGTGGCAGAAGTTGAGATGGTATTTAGGTGAAAGAGCAAGCATACCTCTGGCATGAGTCTTCTCTATGTAAACACAGCTATAGAAGTAGGCAACATATTGAAGTACTGATAATATCATAAATGTAGTCCTGAAGATATGTAAAGATCAATTGTTTTTAATGACTCAAAATGCTGCAAAAAGAGCTAATGTGTTGAGCCTATGTTGTTATGTTGTTGTCTTTCAAATAAGAGTGTAACTGTGAAGTGATATTTATGCAATTCATTTCACTTTTTTCTGATCATTAAACCAGAACTAATATATTTAAGTATGTGTTTTAAAATGTATGTTGAATAACTGTTGTTATGAAGATACTCCAAAGAAATGCATATTCTGTATTTATTTTTGTAAAAAAATTATTTGAATCAAAGTAAAATTACAATATAACTAGTTTGTACATAAGCAGATATTTCTTTATCATTTTAAGATATTGTTTCTGTTGTGCAGGCATGCTTATTTTCATTAACTGTGCCTATGTGAAGTGGGGTACTCTGGTTCAGGATATCTTCACTTATGCCAAATTGCTGGCCCTCCTTCTCATTATTGTGGTGGGTCTTCTGACAATATTGACAGGTGAGTTTTCGTATAGGTCTGCATCATGCCTGACATGGCTGGGCCTGAACAGTTAATAAAGCCTATATTTGGGCCACAGGTGAAACAAAGAGCTTTGACAGTCCATTTGAAGACTCAAACACTGATCCAGGGGCTTTAGCACTGGCCCTGTACTCTGCTCTCTTCTCCTTCTCCGGATGGGACACACTCAACTTTGTCACTGAAGAAATACAAAACCCAGAGAGGTATGAAGTCATTGCTGTTTATCAAGGTTAATAATTAGATTAGCGCAGGGTGGAAAAAGTTAAGAAAATGAATTTTGAATGTCAATAGTTGCATTTCTCTGAAGTCTAAACCCCAAACCACATGCTTTTACTGACAAAAGAACATGTCATTGATTATTAGAAATGACTGACTCTTCAGTAATTTGATGCACAGCCCAAATTAGATCATCACTGATAACATAAAAACAGATGTGATTCAACTGTGGTTTGTCATCTAATTATAGAAACCTTCCCCTGGCCATTGCCATCTCCATGCCCATAGTGACGGTTATTTACCTGCTGACCAATGTGGCGTACTACGTGGTTTTGGACATGCCCTCTCTGCTCGCCAGTGATGCTGTGGCTGTGGTAAGATCAGTCTCATGGATTTAGGGGTAGATGTTTATATTTTGAAGTAAAAGTTTTAGGTCAAAATGAGATTACACAAATATATAATACAAAACATATTTGGGTTAATAATATGTGACTTGCATTTACTGTTTGAAATGAACTTTATATTTGTTTAGTATTTTGTAGTAAGAAACTGTAAGAGCTTGCAAACCTGTGCATTTAAAAACAATACAAACTATTAGATACACAGGGCTGAAATCTCACTGATTCATATATGGACATTGTAAAGTAGTTCAGTAAAAGAAAGTAGAACATTTCTATGCAAATTTAGTCCTCACAATTCACCTGATGCTAAGTATAATGTTGTTGAACCATGACCTTTAGACTCACTGAGGTGAAAACAAGCTGTAAATAATGACTCTTGTCCACACAGACATTTGGGAACGCTGTCATGGGCCCCTTTAAGTGGATCATTCCCATTTCTGTGGCCATGTCCTGTTATGGAGGACTCAATGCATCTGTCATCGCAGCATCACGGTAAACAGAAAATACTAAACTATTTTAATTGAACTTTTTGAAAATTGTGATGTATGTTATAAAGTGGTGTTTCTCTTTTTGTGTTTATTTTGGCTTCAGGTTGTTTTTTGTTGGAGCTAGAGAGGGCCACCTGCCGAACAGTCTGAGCCTGATTCATATAGAGCGATTTACCCCCATACCTGCACTGCTCTTCAATGTAAGTGTATGTCATACAATGGCAATAGTGAATGTTTACAAATGACTGCGCCACCAGAGGAGGGGGTCCTCTTTAAGCTCTAAAGTTATGTTTAAAATGATTCTTTGTCTTTATTACATATTAGTAGTAATTATTAATTTAACGATTTTTTTCTTTAAATGTACATGATTTGAATGTTGTTCCAAGTATAGAGACTAAGGTTGTGCTTTCTTAAAATTTTAAATGTTCAAAATAAAGTAACTCTAAGATTGTGTCACTCCATAGGGTGTTATGGGTTTGATCTTCCTTTGTGTGGAGGACGTGTTCCAGCTGATAAACTACTTCAGCTTCAGTTACTGGCTCTATGTGGGGCTATCAGTGGCTGGTCTCATCTACCTTCGCTACACGCAGCCTGACAGACACCGACCTGTCAAGGTACTAAGCAAATATATTTTATAGAAGACATATTACGCAATATCAGCTTATATTAGCTTGTAACCATGGTTTTCCCTCATTGTTTACTCAAAGCTGTATTTCTTCACGCATGCTTGAGTGATCCTGTGTTGTACTTCATTCATGCTTGAGTGCTGAGAAAATACTTCCTACCGTGCCCATAGCCCTGGCCTTTGTGATTATTTGAAAGATGAAGAGAGTGATACATGTAGGGTTCTAAAATGTCATGTAGACATTTTTATTTATGTATTTATTTATTTAGTATTAAACAGACAATAAGGAAGACAATAGATATAACACACATAGACATTTTAAAAAATTAAATAATGTAAATGAAATGCCAAGACAAAGAAGAGGGTGCTATCAGTTCAATCCTCTGTGCAAAATGTCAAATGATAATTTACTTATGGTATAGTTCATCACTAAAAAGCATAATATGTCTTCTTTAATAAACTATCAGAAGCTCTTAGACAGCCCAGCAAATCTAGAAGAACATGAAGTGTAAGCATGAAATAATTTTGGGACAATTTCTGCACATTAGAGTTCATAAAATATGATTACAACTTTGAAAAAAACACTGATGAATGATTTTAGCCTGTAAAAGCTTTATATTAACTAACAGCACATTACAATTTGTTTACAGCTGAGTCTGTTCTTCCCATACATCTACTGCCTCTGTAGCCTGTTCCTGGTCATTGTTCCGCTCTATTGGGACACAGTCAACTCCCTCATTGGGATCGGCATTGCTCTGTCTGGTATTCCTGTATATTATGTGGCAATTTATCTCCCTGAAGAAAGAAGGCCAAAGTTTATATGCAAACTAAATGGTAAGTTCTTCACCTACTCTTCAACCAAGGTTCAGTCCAGTGTCCAATGAGTATAAATAAGGCTAGAGAAATCATCTCCATGGTGTCTTCTGGTGTCCCAGCAGCCATGTTTTGACTGTGAAATTCTAATCAAGAACTCATGTCAAATAATATGAAGAGCAGTTTTTTAGCTTCATCTTACATCCATGTTTAACCATACTAACGAAAATAAAACTATTTTTCATGCCAATAAAAATCTTTTAAAAAAAAGTACTGTAATTCTGCATTAAATGTACTATATTGTTGATCAATGTCATATTATTAAGGTGAATATTGATTTTCAGTAGAATAAATCTGCCTTATTGGGACATCTAAACTGCATTTTGTTCTAGCTTTGCTTTTCCATTATTAGTTAGGCCCGAGTGCCAGAGACTGGCGAAGGGCCTATTAGTATCGCAAAGCGATGCTCCAAGTGGCCGAAAAATGGAATGGCGCGACGTGACTCGCCCGTAGTGACCAGGGACCCTCGCCATCACGTAGCAATGAGGTTTCCGAAAATGTATAGTTTGTCAGCCAAAAAAAAGCGGAACATTGTTCTCGTATCGGTTGGTTATTCTCCTAACCAACTCACCCATTTTTCACCCACTGAACAATGACGAAAAGTCCTGAAATTTTGCCATCTGGTAAAACTCGCGCTTCTCTAACTTTTGGCTATTTTCATTTACCAAAAATAAATAAAATGGCTCGTCAGCACCCCCAAACGACTCAAAAATGCATTAGGGAATACGAATGACACCAAAAAAAATTTGCAGGTACAATCATAAAATTTGACACAGAAGTCGATCATGTCAAGACAAGGAAATATAAAAAAATATTATTACACATATTATTACACCAACACCGTGTGCTCCACTAGGGGGCAGTAATATTAGCTTAAAGTTGGCTAAGCTTTTACGAACTCCTCCGAGGGCGTTCACCCGAACGAGCTCAAATTTGGTCCACATTATCTCAAGACGTGGAACATCGAAAGTTATCCAAATTTTTTCACACACGTCTTACGGTCTCTGAACAGTGAAGCAACAAAAAATGCACACAATTTTGGAGATTTACAAATTGCTCCCATTTGCTCAAACGAACTCCGATTTCAATGAAAATTTAAACAGTTGTTAAACTCTCTGCCCTGAAGCTACTTCATGTGAAAATTATTAATTTGGCACATTAGCGCCCCCTATAGATTGAAACAAAATTTAATATGTGAGAAAATCATTTGTTCCCAAATAGTTGTTCAAAAATTTCTGAAATTTTGCACAAAATTCCATTTTGACATCCTGATAACTCAATGACACCCATGTCATATTTTTTATGCCGTTGCCATAGCGATGACATAAACTCTCCATTGGTAAAATCTACAAATTCTGGCACAAACTTTGGCCGTTTTCATTCAAATTTTAATCGTGGGTTCACACCCCGACCCTGAACAGATTTATATAAGAAACTCTCAGGTGGGCACAATAGCGCCCCCTAGGGAAATTGCACGGTAGTGCCAAAATTTACTTTGTCGTAGACATATAAAATTTGGTACACAGATTCATGACATGGTCTCGATCAAAAAAGTGTAGGACGACCCCATGCCATTTCCCCATCATGTTGCCACGGTGACAGGCTAAACATCTGACCTCGCCAATAGGACGCCCAACAAAAACTTTGGTGTAGCTAAACCAAATTTGGTACACAGATGCATCATGGGAATAGGAACAAAAAAGTATATTACAGCAGGAAGTCGGCCATATTGGATTGATCGTGCGACCTGGCGATGAAGGCACAAATTCCTGTCCTCATATTTGAACGAACACGTCCTAGGGCGTTTGACCCAGACTCACCAGAATCATTCTGTATCATCTAGACAAGTGGGACATTAAAATTTGTTAAAAGCTTTTTAAAAGATCAAACGGTGTGACCATCAAACTTCGACGCCTGATAATTTGCACACATTTTGGCCAATTTCACTCATATTTTAACCGTGGGTTCACACC
>NW_026571078.1:0-5026 GCF_026225935.1 Boleophthalmus pectinirostris
CCGACCCTGAACAGATTGATGTAAGAAAATACAAAAATGGGTGCAATTGCGCCCCCTAGAAAATTTGTATGTAAAAATAAGGTTTTATTTGTCACAGATATACAACATTTGGCACCCACATTTGTGACATGGTCTCGATTAAAAAACTCAATAATGCTCACACCCCATTTACATTGTGTTGCCATGGCAACAAGCCAAAATTGTATCCTTGCCAATGGGACGTCCTGACACAAACGTTGGCGTAGCCAAACCAAATTTGGTATCCAGATGCATCATGGCAATAAGAACAAAAATGTATATTGTGACCACGCCCCTTTACAAACCGGAAGTCCGCTATCTTGGATATTTTCTTTTGCCAAATTTTGAAAATTGCAGAGTTACATTAAGATTTTTAGGGCTAGGGTTGGGGCTATGGTTAGGATTACGATTAGGGTAAGGTTTAAGCTTAGGCTTATTGGGGTCAGTGTGAGGTGCGGCGTTTGCGGGCTGCGCCGTTTGCTGGCTGCGGCGTTTGCGGGGCGTGGCGCAAGCACGAGCGAGGGCCGATCATTGCCGCTTGCGGCTATATTTTTCAATTAGAATTTTGCTCCGTTTGCCAGTCACAAGATGGCAGTGCACATGCTTCCTCTAGCTTTATTTATAACTAACTATCCTAATTGATTCAGTGAACTAAGTTTTGTTGCTGTACTTTTTATTTAGCATGTGCTTCTTCTGCCTAATTTATTTTTAATATGTATGTGATTTATATGTTCTGAGTTTTATTCATAACTCAGTCCTCTCTTCCCCCCACAGCCCGGGCCACTAAATGCACCCAGTTGCTGCTGTTCTGCTGTTTGACTGACTTTGACCATGAAACAGAAGCTAAAACAAAATTAAGAAGTGACGATTTCAGTTTAAAAGGAACAGAGTGTATGATGTTGTTCACCAGAGACCAAGGTCACCGTGACACTCTTAACACCGCCTCTATGGGAACTGCCAGGTTTAAAAAAGGACCTGTCGTCTCAAGTAACTCTTCAGGAAATTACTTGCACTTTTCTTAGAATATTTTTTAAACAGACTGAACTGAGTGATTGTTTTTTACCACCTAACGTATGTCAAAGGTATTTTTTCAGATTACAAAGAATGTGAATGATACGCAGTTAATGCACTGTTTGACGCAATACTGTAGTTTTGTTACTTTTCAGAGTACTAGCGGTGGGAAATAACTTTTACTTGAGGAATTTTCTTCAAAGACTTTTGTACTTTGTATGAACCAAAACTTTTAAGTAGTTTTTGAGGTAAACATTGTAACTGTAAACATGCTGAAAATAGTAGCAGTAGCAGCAGTAGTAGCATGGTAGTACCATTAACTGCTTATTTATAGAGGCAAACTTCCATCACTACTTTATTCAGATGACATTTTGCTATATTGGGCTTATTTGAGTAAAATTTATTTGAAGTGCTTCAACAAATTATTTTTCCTTTGAGTAAGTAGGATTTGATTTGGGATTATTTTATTTAACATTGCATAAAATATGTCCATGCATCAAACAGACAGTTTTATATTTGAAAAAGTAAAAAATAAGGATGAGGTTGCAAGTTCATGTTATAATGTCTCAGTTAGGTTTTGGTTTTATCTTTTGCACAATGCCATAAATACTCAAAGTTAAATGGAAATTTGCACATGTGTTGTAATTATTTCTTTACCCAATTTGAATGTCCAGCAGAAATGTTTTTCCTTTATTCAATTAAACACAATTAACACAGTTTAACTATTAAACATGTTAAACACAGTCTGGAGTACAATGTTTTGTCTGTCATTTAAAACGAAAAAATACACTTTTGATTCAAACTATCCTTATAGATACACTGCAGTTGGTTATATCGAAGCCAGGACAGATCCACTTGTTGCTGAACTGTGTGTATCCTTCTGCATTGACCAGGCCACTGCCTAAAGACACCAGGTTAGAATCACACTGTATTAAACACAATTTCCATATCATATAAAGTGTTCATTTAAAGTAGATTATACCATCCATGAGATTTTGCAGGCTGCAGAAGTTTGTTCGGTTGGCTTCTGGGTCCTTCGGGGTGTCCATGATTGAATCACCCTACAGACACAAGGATGTAGAATCAGTTGCATTATCAGAAAATTAAAATAACACAGACAATAGTTTTAAATGTAGAAAATGGTGCATATCCCAGAAGACCTTTGTGAGTTATGTAGTATGCATGTTTTTGCTCTTTGCTTCATTCAGTGTTACCAGTTTGCTTCTAACATGATTTACAGTACTCTAAAGTTTAGTCTAAGGCCTAACTTAGACTATGTTTTGAAAACGTAATTATACTCCATCAATAGCTGTTTTAAATGTTCAACTTTGCCACTTACAGTCACTTTGCAGAGCGTAGACTGTTCAAACAGAAACTGCATTTCGTTGACTTTTCTTGTCTTAGGAGAAGTGTGTGCGGCTTTGATGAGATATGGTGAAGTAGACACGAGCTGACACGTGCAAAAACACAAACGCAAGTTACTATAAATAACTTGTACAGTTTCAATTAAAGAAGAACAGCTGACCTCATAGGAGCACTTCTCTCCACTGTACAGGCAGCTCGTACTGATCTGCCACAGTTTGATCTGCCTCACCAGTCTGTTGTACACCTCCTCACACAAAAATACCAAAAGTCCTGCAGAAAAAAGAAAATGTATACAATAACTTAATATTCAGGATCAAATTAGCCAAAAAGCTATCACAAAAGCTGTCTCTTAAACAAGTTAAAATAGGAAAAATACAAATACATTCCTATAATATAACCAATAAATACTACTACTACTACTACTACTACTACTACTACTACTACTAATAATAATAATAATAATAATAATATATGATTAATCTCAATTACTGTTTTATTAATTACAAAGACAGTAATTAATTAGATTGATTGAGTCCTGAATTAATTAGGGGAATGAATTCAGTAGTCTATGTTTGGTAATTACAAAATCTTTATACTATTATAGATGATACTAGTACTCAGTTCTCATGTAACTGTCAGATTTGTATCAGACTTTTTTGTTTTTTATTACAACAATGACTTGAGTAGTGGATCATTTCATGGTCGTGGACTCGGGCCCAGGATTAATAATTATTAGTAATTTATTAGTTTGGTTTTTTTTGCTATATTGGATAAATAATAGGGAAAATGAGGTGTACCTTACCTTCTAACACTCTGTATTGAGGATAGATTTTAATCCATAAAAATGTCTATGACTGTACTATACTAAATATGACTAATGTGAGACTTGTGATTATTGTGGTTCTTCTATAATCGACACAGGAGCGTGGCCAAAACCTTGTCTAATACAGCTCTGACCATTAACACTGTGACAACTGCAAGATTTCAAGTCAGACAGGAGGATATAACATTATAAGTCCACTTACATTATAATAACAGGTACTTCAAACAACTCCAATATATGCCACCTTGGCATACTTTGACACGTTCAGTAAAAAATATTAAATAACAATCTTACCATTTGATTTTGCACTGTGCTGGCCGGTCCGTGACAGAGAGGGTAAGAGTAGCCCCCAGTAGAACAGCAGACATGAGGAGCAGCCTGAGATCCATAATGGGAGGAAGGCTCTTCATGTAGGACTTGTACCAACTGTGGCGTACATCCTGCGCAGGGCTTAAAAGTCCAGTGGTCATGTGGATAAATCATCAGTACAACATTGATTATCACGCATGACAACACTGACGACATTGGTGGGCGTGAAGTAAAAGTAGTTTTGTTTCTTCTGGCTCACTTTTATTTAGTTAAATGTGCATTGTGTAACTTTTCTAGAGGAAGGTCCATCATATGCTTGTCTCCATGGAGATGTTATTACTGCACCTGGAATGTTCCACAGTGTGTTATTACATTTATCTCCATGTAGATGAGATTAGACCAAGTTACACGTTAAATCTGTGGAAAAGAGATCTTGATTACAGAAGGTATGAAGGTAGTTTTGAGCAATAGAAACACTAACAATTGAATAACTGTAAGATAGATACTTTTGATGCCATAGTTGTGAACATTGCAGGAGAAGAAGTAACATCTGTGTGGAGACAGACACTCCATCAGAGAAGTTTCACAGTTTCACCTTTAAACTAGGAAAAATAGCTTTGTGATGAATAAGGCTCAAATATATACAGATCTGTTAAGTAACATATTATAGTAAAACTACATATATCTAGGTTATTAAAGACAATAGGGGGTATGATAGAAAAAGCAATGCAAAGTAGTAACAAATGAAGTAGTGATGAGACAGTTTACAGTGTATTTTTCAGAAAAGGTTGTCACTTTTTTGTCAGTGCATCACAAGTAAAAATAAGCTTGTGATGTGCGTCTGTGGAATGACCAGATCAAGTGCCCTGGTGAAAGGCCCTATCTATCTCACAATGTAAAAAATAAAGTCCATTCCCACACACTATATGCTGATGCTATGGCCAGTGTCAGTCTCATCTTGTGTATAGCCATGTGACACAGTGGTCAGACAGAGGTTGCTTTATGCCTGTCAGATTCACCATGAAGGAAAAACTGGATCATCTTTTTATTGAGGAATTTGAGGAATGTGGAAATAACCTACAGATATTAACTTGAACATGTCTATATACAGTGGTGGTACTCAGTTTTTTTTTTACTTAAGTAGAAGTAAAGAGTAAGTAAAAGTATTAAAATACCTGTTTAAAAGTATTTCACACAGATTTTAAGATCTTATAAAGCTTCAAATTAAATGATTCTGATACAGATTTAGGCCTTGTTTTTATTTGTATATTTGTGCTCAAACTATGAACATGTTAAAAATAAACCCCTCACCCTTTTCAGGAGGTCTCAAACTATAATAAAAAATACCTTTACTTTTCAGTCCATTTAAAAAATGTAGTGGATTAGAAAGTACAGATACCTGTTCTCAGATGTACTGAAGTAAAAATGTTCCATTGTAAAATCTACTTAAGTAAAGTACAGTTACCTAAAATGTATACTTAAGTACGTACAATACTTTTC
>NW_026571079.1:0-25000 GCF_026225935.1 Boleophthalmus pectinirostris
GTGTGAGATGCACTGTATGTCAGTAGTGCCATTATGAAGAGACCAGGGCACAGCATGGCTGCTTTAATTACCAGTTAGAGGCAGACAACTATTATGAGCCCAGTGCACCTGCTTCCTGCAGAGAGACACTCCTTTTTCCTAAGAATACAGACAAAAAGATCCCAGTGTCAGAGGCAGAAGATAAGAGGTGAAGGGGTACATAAGACACAGGGTAATAACAAGTAAATAAGAGCCTCCAGTGATTGGCACCAGGCAGGTGAGAAAGCCTCACTGAGGATGAGAGACTAAAAGTGGGAGTCCTGAGAGAACAGCATCTCCAGGCTCACAGCACGACACCGTCTTAATGAGATCAACACCCAAGAGTCACTGGTGTTGACACTAAGAGATGATATAATGAGCTCCAGAAAAATGGGCAGCATCGTTGGGAATATGCAGTTCAATATGTAATGTGCATCTCAACCTTATTAAGCATCATTAAGAGTAGCCAGAAGCATTGCATAATTAAAAAGGCGAGGTAGATTCATTTAAGTGTATGGTTCAATCAGACCAATGAGGGAAATTTGTATGATAACACATGAGCCTTTGAACATGTATACAGACTACTGCTCAAGGGCACAATGGCATGGGATTGAACCATCAACCTACCACTAAACCACTGCCACACTCAAAACATTCATTTGACTTTGAGAAAATCTTTTTCACTTCTTATACGGCTGTGTAGCTGTTACTTATCTCTCAGGTAATAACAGAGCAAATTTGTGTAAATAAAAGATAAACATTCTGAGATTTTCTGGGCTGAGTATAACCAGTCTATTACATCAATTTACAACACCAACCAGGATATCGGCTAAACCAATATTTGAAAGTCAGTATCTCATTCAGCAATTTTTTCAATATCTGTGCTGATATCCAATACCTGTATCAGATCGGTGCATCCCTAGTAAGGACACACAGTAATCTACATGGCTATTAACTTGTATGCATGGTTGGGAAGAATGGATATACAAACATTTATTCCAGTCAGAGAATTTCAAGGATGTGGAATTGTATGACGTTGGTGGCAGTAAATTATGAATTGCCCTTTATTTTCTTGCTCATGCCATAAAACTTTTGCCTCACTGATATTGTTAAAAAGTCTTTTTCTGCTCCAACCTCATACCACATCCATTATCTATATCTATCAATACTTTGAGGCTAAATGCGTATTAGGTATAGATTTTCTATGGATATATATATATAAACATACATAAGTTTCTTATCCACTGACAAGGTTCACTTGGGGCTGCCATTGTCAGGGCCAGTTATAATATGCCATAAGCATACAGGTCAACACAATGGTACTGTCCAACGCCCCTTCCTGACCAGCACTTGCAGGTCTGAAGCTGTAGATGCTGTCCATCTTCTTGAGCCTCCTCCAGTCTTGTCAGCCTACACCGCTGGTGTTATGATTGTCCTAAATCTTTTTGTATATCAGCAGAAATTTCTTGCTTTTCAATCTTGCACATCTCCACACTGCGAGTGTACAGGGTGGCTGCCATCCTCTGCTACTTCAAATGGAAGACCCTGTCCTTGCGATTAGCTAGTTTCTAGCCTCCTGCGAGGCAGTCCCAGATTCTTAATGCTCCAGACCGCCTTGGAAGGTTGTACCTCCAGTGGTATGCTTGGGAACTCTAAAATGGGGCTGGCCTAGGATCGAGTAAAATGCGTTAATATGAATATTTTAAGACGAAAATGACAAGACTCACTGCAACAGTTATAGAGAGAGGGGCCACAATATTCCAATGCATGTCAATCGAAGCCAGGATCAGTAGGAGCTGGAAGAGCCCACATGTGAACTTTCTATTTGTTAGCTATGTCCATTTATATACACAGTATATGCTATAGATTCACTTAGGTTTAGCAAGTGTTATTAAAAAAAATGTATTGGTTTTGAAGTGGATAAAAAAAATTAGAATTTTGGAATGAAAACTTTTTTGGATCTAGAACAATTTTTCCTATTCTCACCTGTTGAAAAACATGACAGGTTAGTTAGTTAGTGAATCAATAACTTTAAAAAAATATATTAATCAGTATCAGTATTTAGATTTGAACAAGACAGCTAGACTTTCTTGGAGCTTTAATTAGGTTTTAGCTACTCCACACATGCAATATTCTCACCACTGGAAACTATGACAACTTTTGCAAGTCCTTGGAAGGCCTTACATTAAACAGATGTCATATTGTTTACTATCTGTTGATACATCCCTAGGCCTTACTGTGCCTTTAAGAGGAGCAGCACAAAGCAGCTAATGCATGTCTCTCCACTGGCTATTAAAGGAGGGATCACAGAATGGGACCCGGGTAGCACATAAACAGATAGTCGGCCCAGAGCATGTTGGACCACCCTGTCTGAGTGTGCGTAGCCCTTTCCCAAAAATGTGTAACAGTAAACAGACCAAGTAACTTTAGCACTCACATTGGCTTAGAGCATGCACTTCTTGCAGATGAAATACAGTCAGAGCTTCTCTTTGAAATCTTTATGTATAAACACAAGAATACAAGCATCTCATAGTGATGGGCAGATTAACACCAAAATATCGATATATCAATACCGGCAAGGTATTGAAAAGTATCAAATTGATCTCATGCCATAAAATCTTTTTTTTTTTTGTAAATAGAATATTAATAAACTTTTGAAGTACACTGTTTAAATATTTAGTTTAATTTATCTGCACATACATTAGATTTTTAAATTCAAGCTGTCGAGGACCAAAAATGGAGACTATATCGGATCAATATCACAATACTTACTTGGTAACTTGGTATTGGATCAAAGCCCAAATCACTGGTATTGTCCTACAATAATATCCCAAAGACATGTCACCTAACATTGTGATTTGCAGGGGCCACCGGGTGAGTGTAGGGGCAAAGGCAGGAGAGTGTGGCTTCAGCCCCCCCCAGAGAGCTACCCTGCTTGCCACTGGCTGTCCCCTGAGGCTTCCATGCCCAAGCCCTTTTCTCCTTTTTTCTCCTTGACGCTAAGCAGACACAGCAGCACACTAGAAGGTGGGGGTTGTTCACACAGTGTATTAAAGAGCAAGAGGCAGACAGACTGGAGGAGACATTAACACATAAGCTTTAGCTCACTGCTTACAGCCTCTTTTTCATATAGCTTTTGACTTAACACATAAAAAGAGCTATATAGTTCCATGGCAATCCCACATTAAACAAACATTTGTCCTGTGTGCAGGGAAAGATGTAGCCAAATGACATTGTTTCCAGATGCTGGTCAAAAAGAGAAGAGCGGCTTCTTCTTGTCCCTGCTGCTCTCCTACTGTGTGCTACAAGGCCACTGAAAAGGTTGCTTCCTCTTCAGCAAATAGAGTATACAAATATGGAAGAATGAGGGCTTTAAATTCATATAAATCATAAATTGAGAGGGCCAGTTTCAATCCAAATTGGTGAGAGGGAAGAATCATCACACACGAGCTACTGTAGTTCAAAAAAAAGAATAAAACCCGGTTTTAAATATAAGAGTGAAACACTGATTCTGTATTTCTTCATGAATAATTAATAGCCAAAACAAAATTCAAAGAGTTAATATGTCAAAGTGTGCCTGGACTTGCACAACAAATCTGTCCTGATGAAGAGGTGTGAGAGAGGAAGAGTAGAGCAGACATGGGAATCAATGTCACCAAGTGTCCTAGTCTAAACTACAGGATAAGGCTGGTATCAAAAAGAACTTGACCAGTTCCGTCTGAAGAGACTATGACCCAGACTATGAGTCAGACGCATTTCGAGGTAAAACAGCCTCACTGGTAAACTCCCATGAAAAAATCTGAAACATGAAATGTGCCCATGAGCAATGCCAACTAAAACTGAAGTGCTACTGCATTTATTGGGACATAAAACTGACTGTGCCCTGAAGAGACATAAAACAGTGAGTGTACAAGTGAATGCAATGTATTTGTGTCAACAGTGTCTGATCTTTGCAGATCAGTGGTTAATATAAATTTACCAGAACTACACAAAATCAAATGTTTAGCCTTAAGCTCAGATTTCAGTTTTACATATTGTCAACATATTTTTAAATGTATAGGCTGCTTTATTTAAGATTCAGTAACCCTATAGTAATGTGACAAATGGGTTGGGACTAAATATCAAATCAAATCAGTGATTTTTAACCATAGGGCAGTGGTCCAAAGTAGCAAGCGAGCACTCACTTAGAGGCTGTGAAATCACAATGTATAGTATACTATATATTACTGTATATTATGCATTTGATATAAATTTTTTTTTTTTTTTTACAGAACATGTTGGGCCCGGAGGTCAAAAAGGTTAAGAACCTCTGCTTTAAATTTTTCAAAATTTGTGATTTGCAGGGGACAGAGCCAAGTATTCTAAAACAGATTACTAGTGAATATTCATTAGCAGTAGCATCAGACACCTGCTTGTTTAAGTTTAATGCCATACTGATTAAACATTCCAGGCAATGTAAAAACCTCTCTGTGAAGACAGGCGTTGCACACTGCACCAGTAAAATGACATAGTGCACCTTTAAACAATATAAATTCAACTCTTGAATTGTGAAAGTGCCACTGACTGTAAAGTAAAGGCAGCACACATATGTATTAATGAAAAATATACAGCAACAGTCTGAAAACAAATTCACCCTTTGTATGCTGAAAGTGTCAGACAAGCCCCAGTCTGACAAAAGTAAATAAAATATTTGTGAATTCGATCTTAATTGTAAGAGCAAATGTGTTACTCACATAGTCAGGCAATGCAGTATTGTCTCCGTGTCTGACTCGGAGCGACTGTGTGGCCTGCTCCAATACCTTGTTGTGCTTTTTGGAAAGCAGAGCAAATAGGCTATAGGAGAAAAACAAGCATGGGAAATTAATAAAACAAAAAAGGGCTAAAGTTTAAACAATTATTGTTCAAAATTCTGAATTGGTCAATAAATTTGAATGAAATGTTTAAAAGGAAAAAATTTGTATACACACAAACACACACACACAAAGAATGAGGGTCATAGGATCTGTCAGTGGTTCTGAATTCTTATGGGCTCAAGGACCACCATGGGAGCTCCTCAGCTCCACCTGCTTGTTTTGGTCACAGAATAGTACTGTATCGTGGTCCCAGTTCATCCCTCTTAATGTCGAGGTAACGATAGACAAGGCTGTGGAACTGAGATTCTGAAGGACTTTTACACCATGACACTTGATCCTTAAATTGGCAATATGCATTAAGCAATGACAGATGGGTTCTACGCTTACAAATTGAGGATGTAAAGGTGGTCTGTGCTAAGAATCCTACAGAAAACTGAACACATCATTGTTTTACTTTATCAGCCACAAAAATGTAGGTTTCAGTGAATTTTCCTACTGGCTTGTCAAGTCAACATAAGAAAGCAGTGTGTGGCCATATGTAAAGTTAACACTAGAACTTATTAAATTTTAAATACAGAATATACAACATAGTTTATAGTAAAATCTAGAGTTCAAATCTAGTTTACATTGTATTCTACACAAAATCAATTTTTATTACCCACAATCACAAACTGGGGGGAAAAGGAGCTGCTTTTTTCCACTGTAATAAATAACAACTCTACACATGACTCTCCATAGGACTCAATTATGTTATTGCAGTCTTCCTGACATTTGGAAATTCCTGTCAGGAAATTCCCTTAATCTCACAAGCCTTCCAAGTTCAACCCAGGCCCTGATCATCATCATTATACAGGAGATGGTTACTGTGCATCATTATATCCACACACAATTGGTCTACTACTACAAACAACAGATTCACTGATTTGAACTTAGGCCGAATGAACATGTGTACATGTCTTTAGGGACAAATGTCTTCTGTGTCATTAATTATTACCAGTAGAAATTAATGACATAATAGTGCTGTGTACACTATTTGGGCTGTCCTCTTAAGTACTTTCTTCTCAATCCTCTGCCTGAGCTTGCCCGCATTACATAAGATCTCTAAGCACAAAGGTAGCTCTCCCTGAACGCAGCCTTCAGGTTTAATCTTCTGAGTATTTCACAAAACGATTTAAAGACAATTTAAAAACAAATCTTACCTAATAATACGTTGAGAAGCATATTGGTGCAGACACCAAAACTGTGCAGACATGTTTGCAAGTGCAGCCAGGCAGTTGGTATGGAGGTATTTATCCTACAAAAAAAGTACAGAGTCATATGAAAATGTGTATTATTAGCAATAATAAAACAATCCACAAAATTGCTATGATCGTACCCTTGTTCGAGTCATATTAAACTGAATAGTGCGAATAACTACTAAGATGAGTAGACTTCCAAGTGAAATTTCTGTTAATGACCTTTCTGTGTACCATGAAACATTCTTTAACACCTGAAGAGAAAGTAATCATATATGATTAGATTAGAAATCACATTATTATTAGAAGTACAAACACTGAAGATGCACTCACCACTTCATGGATGGAGCGATTAAAAGCATCATCCTCAGTTAGGATTAGAAGAATAATGAGGGCCATGTAGACATGATGAGAGTTTCTCTCCTCCACATGGTAAAGGATTTCAAGGATTGGCAACACCTGTACCAGTTACAGAAGAGAACTTTACATGTGTGACCATGTTTTTAAAGAAGGGTCTAAGTTTTTATTAAATGAAATAAAAATCCATTTGTGTGAGCATTTGTGACAAGCTCCCAAAACATTCTGGGGATTAAACCATGACAGTGGTCTTGCGCACCCTAACTTTTAATGATGAACTAATGTGACTGTGTTTCTGTGGAGTAAAGATTCATGTTGTTGATATTCTTTCATGTTTTTCAACACACCAGGTTGTCCATATCTGTTCTGGAGAGTATGTAGGTCCTCATATTGGTGTTTTGGTGGAGTAGAGTGTACAGGAGCAGCGTGGCCTGGTCGGAGCGCTGCTGCTCACACAAAGCTGTGTACAGACTGTTGAAATTAATCTGGAACGTGTGAGGCTGCTCCACAGGGGGCACTGACGTGTCTGCAGCAGCACAGGCAAAAACATCATTAGAATGAGTCTTGTCAAAGGTACAATGTAAGTGTGAAGCTTCAGTACCTTGTGTATTTCTGAAGCAAGTAATGGCCTGCCGGTAAGGGTTGGGAAAGTCAGGTCCATCTGTAAGATTGGCCAGGACCAGAAGAAGCAAAAGGCTCTGATTGGATAAAGGTAAATGGTTGTGATCCTGATCGAGCCCTGTTTTGGTAGCAGCTCCTCCCAAAGTGAAAACGCTCCACAGACCACCTGGAACAACATATACAATAATAATTTAAAACTTACAGCAGTTAAATATAGAGTCATTTAAGAAAAAGACAAATACATAGCAAAATTTGAGGTTGTCAGGCACTTATCTTTTAAGGGTAGCACAGGGAGGTAGAAATATATTATTGCAATGTTATCTTTGTTTGTTATCTTTAACAGGCAAACGCCATTTAAAAAAAATAATAATAACTTTACATCAGTGAGTGAATGCTCAATACTTGTCCTGTTGTCAGAACATCCTTTTCTGTGGAGCCAGTAGAGACCTGGCGCTCTCAGGCGTGCAAGCGACATGAGAAGCATAAGAACCTACGTACACAGATGACAGTCTCTGGCTCCTACATGTCTAGCCACAGAGAATGCATGAAGTAAGCACCAGAGAGATGTGAGAGCAGGCTGTCAGCTCAGACTGAAGGGCCAAGCTTATCTGCTGCCCTCTGGTGGTAAACAAAAAGATTGACAATTGACCCATGTTATTGTGGCCAAAGATCAAGTAGAAAACACTAACGTACAGACAGTTAGTATTGAAACTTAAAGTTTAGTGCCATCTAATTTTCAGTGAAGACCCCGAGAGAAAGTATTCAAAGACTGCCCAGTATCGCCACCTCAAAAAATGTTTTACATTGCTGCAATGGGAGACCGGCTCGGAAAATTTGAATGTAGCCATATATAAAAATTTTAAATAAACCATGTCGGTAGATGAAAAATGAAATGAAAAAATATATTACGGCCCCACCCTAAACCCCACAGGATGTCAGCCATATTGGATCAAATCTGGGATTGACAAAATCACACATAATATTTTGACATCTATAACAGTTTTAATCAAACACTGAAACACATTTAGCTTTATAACAAACAGCTTTCTCAATTAAAAAACAAAACAAAAATAGTTATAAATCTTTGAATAGTGCTACTAATGATGGCTGGAGTAAAATATGTTAAAAATAGATGTCAAATGCTTAATGATAATGTCATGAAAGATTTAAAGATTGAGGAAGAAAATAGACAGTACAAGCTTAGTCTGTAATGAAGTTATATCAGCAAATTTCATTCGGAACAAAGGTAAACTGTTAAGATGAATTGCATGTGTTAAACTGAGTGATTCATTGCTAATGTTTGTCTCTTCTGCGAAGTGATACTTCAGCTGCTCCAAGAGAGTGAAAGAAAACAAGATCTCAAGGATGAGGGCCAAATAGTGATGATGCCTTTTTCACTGGCACCAGATAGGCGTCCCAGCAGTGTCACAGAGTGTCTGGCCTCCATGTTTCCTGCACTGGCCTAAAATGCTGACTTTACCTCTCGGTGCTGTTTGTTGTCCCTTTGGCTCCGTTTTTGTGCCTGTCTGCCAGCCCACCACGTAACCACTCACCACCCAATAACAGAGTACTGCTAAGGCTGCTGCGGCCCTGGCTCATTGCCCAGTGGAAAAAAGGAGAAGGACATTTTAAGAGGGGAAGGTAAGAGGAGAAATAAAGAAAAGAGGAGGTCAAAGTCGGACAGGAAACTCTGAAATCATAGTCTGGGATTTAAGGATCTGGAACAGTGATGAGGAGCATGCTGCCAGAAATAGAATCTACTCACATGCAGCACTATGCACTACTACACTTACTTGCTCATGCTCAGTCTGTGTCTACTACTGTATTTCAGTCACAGCAAATTTAATAAAAAAAGTATATATTTATATACTAAATAATGTGAATGAATATAAAATCACTGCATTCTCTGATCTGACACAGGTGAAATATTTCCCATTACACAAGACATACTCATATATGGCTACTATTCAATAGCCAAAAAAATAATAGCAGGCCTTCTTGACAGGCTTTCAGATACACATTAGGGCTATACAACATTGTGAAAGGATCAAGAATATTGGCAGATACAATCATCATTATCTGAACAAACTAAATATATCACAGTGACATCACGGTTCGGAACAGTACAATGAAAATGAAATGAATGAATTTTCCGAATTAAATCCAAAGTTAACATTGATATGGTCTATTGGTTTTGTCTCTGTTAAGTATTTATTGGACAGTGTTTGAATAGTATCAAGAAGTATATTAAAACAGCACAGTTGCATAAATATTGCTGTACTGAACAGCCATATTGCAACATTTTCCAACATCATGTTAATTCTAAATCCAAAACTTGCTGGACTGTGTGTGTATGTGTGAGTGTGTGTGTATAAGGTAGACGAGAGCAGACTGGGAGGCTCTAGGGGATTATAGAGCAGGACACAGCATCGTAACTCATTGGGGCGATCAGTGGCCACCACAGACAGACAGGCTGCAATGAATACTGATGTCTCACTGATAGGAATCTGCCACCAGTGAGCAGCAAAAAGCGTTCCATTTCCCAGGGAACCCCATGGATTTCAGTGGTGCCGTGCCAGTGGTATTGACTGTTATTTTCATATATAGGTGTTTATAAGGTTCTTAAACTCTTTCAGGTTTCTTCATTTAACTTGTATAAGATAACATAATGTGCCATTTAGCGTGTAGTAATCTGCACAACAGCAAATTATAGCTGAGCTTCATGGTAGATTCATTATAATTTAACCTTTAGATGGTAAGACTGAGCTTTGATTGATGGAATGCAAATGAAATATGCTTACTAGCAACTCCAGATGCCAGGCCATACAGAAGACCACCTTCAGCTTTTGGTTCAAATATGTGAGTTGCCGGAGGAGGACATTTTTCCTGTCTGATGAAGTTATAGAGCAGTGTCTTCACAAGTCGACTTGTTAAAGTTAAACTGAAAAAAGAAGCAACAGGTCACATTTGCTCAAAATGATGTATAAGATCAGAACACTAGACTAGTAATTTAAAAAAAGATTCTATTATCTTGAAATAAATACGGTATCTCAGGAATTAACTATACGTATCACAAATATACAATTAATTAATTAATATATGTATGATTAAAACATGTTATTTTAACATAGATTACAGTTGATGTTTAGGGGCTTAAAATCGCAGCACTTTAACGTCACTGAGTAAACTTACCATCTACCCTTCATAGCATGTTGGTATATTACACCATCTCTGAGGATATCTTTACTGAAGAGTTGGTATGAAAACAAGACCAGCAGTGTGGTCACTGCTTCAAACAGAATGCTGTAAGTTATGTCTCTATATAAAACAGAAGCACAAGTAGAGTTAAATAATTTTACAGGACAATAAAATCTTAATATTATCACATTACACTCCTCCTAGTTAATATTGTTAATGAAACTGAATTAACTAGAAATGCTCAACAATCAAATTTCCCCTTTGCATAAGCATTTCATGTTTTATGTTGTCTGTCACCCTCTACTGGTGACAGTGGGGCATAAAGTATGTTGAAATGGCTTATTGGCAGGCTATTAGCAACATGATGCCAACAAATAAATGGTAAATTAAAGACATTTAATAAATGTATTAAGTAAATAAATGATTGATGTATGGTTGCAGAGACAGACATAATGTTGAGTTTCAGTTTACTCAAACATAAAATTTTATATATAATGGATGGATGTCTCTTTTGGCATCTTTTGGCAAATTAAAGTTGAAGCAACATGGTGAGAGAGGCATTCTGAAATATTTGGACTCATGTGGTAATTGTGCTTTTGTGTAGTATAGATATAACTTGATCTAATTAACTTAATAAAATAGTGCAGTACAAGTAGTGTTTTTACATGTTTTTAAAAGTAATCACTCTTGCAGACATGACCTTTTTATATATGCTAAACCCCATGGGGTTCATAGATACATATATAATCATACAATTTGTGCATAGGTCTTGGCTGCACTCACAGCAGGGGCACTTCAACAATCAGGTGAATAAGGTTGGACAGCAGCTCCTCAAGGAGGTCCTCACGGCTGGTTTCTACACAGGGGGCATAGAAGACTTATTATTTGAGGCTTACATTAAATAGCAGATCCTTGAAGGTCATACAGTATCACTAACTATTTACTTTTTTATGTCTTTATTTTGTTTATTTCAAAAGTGTTGCTATGAGTTTACAAAATTAATGTTTGGCTATTGAACTGTACAGTTTAAATTCAATTTTATAGTAACAATTATTATTGCAAAATAAATATTGTACTTCGATGTTAAATAAACACTATTTCTCTAATCTTATTGCATTTGTTTCCTACAAAAAGTAGAATTCCTAAATAAATATATTCTATGCACTGTATGGGCCAAATAAGATGTAAGCTCACCTCCACAGACACCTGGTGCCATCTCCTGGTACGAAAACTGTAGGTGCAACTCTTCTTCATTCATTTCTCTGATGAACACCTTGAGCAGGCAGCGAATCATAAATAGAGCATTGTGAGCCTGCCATATAAACAGCTGACTGTAAAGAAAGAAAATATTAAACATAAAAATCAAACAAACTGACCACAGTAAACGGTCAAAAATGCAAATCATTTTCAGGCAGCTATTAATTATTTGGTTTCAATCCTCCAGATCAAAATTGAAATAATTTTTTTTAAATTTTGTCTTGGACATTCATTCACAGATCATTTCAAGCTTGCCCACAGAGTTTCAATATGGAATGATTTAAGAAGTAGAATTATAAAAAGGTGCTCATTTTCACTCACTCTTGGCATTCCGTTGATATTTTTAGCTCCTTGGTCCTCCCAAGGAAAATTCTTACAAGAGCACAAAAGTTTCCAGTCCTAGGATTGTTTTCAACTAAAAATTAAAAAGACAAATTTTTTATTAGTATGTAATTTTTTATTTTTATTTTATTTTGTTCCAGCATGCAAAAACTTACTAAGCATCTTGGCTAATGGATTGACTGCTTCTTCCAATAACTTCGAGTCACCACTGCATAAAAAAATAAGATGAGCAGCATGATACAAATAATACCATAGTAATAAATTGTCATGTGCAACCATTACCCGCAAGTGGGACTGATGAACGTGAATGAGATGAGCTGGTTCCAGAAGGGATCATTTTCTGAAATGACCTCAGTTCCAACTAAAGCCTTGAGACTTGTATTTTCTGATAAGTCACTGATCTGGCTTGTATTGGCTCCCATTTTGGCCAGTATAAAAGCTCACAATGTCTGTAAAACATGACAAAGACAACAGTGTATTAAGTTTGAATCATACATTTCTATTTAATCATTGAGCTAAGGTCAGTGCTGATAGGCTAAAGTAATAGCGCGTGTGTGAAACCTAAACTTAGGTTAGGCCAGCCGCCAAGAGCAGGTTGTTAGATGTGCAAACAGGACGTGGGATTTGCTTTCAAAAACTGACACACCTAAAATATATAACTGTGACTGTGAGTGCTAACTAAGAGAGGACAAGACAATCATATCACAACAGTTTATATAGGTTGAATAGGTATAATCAACTACTGCTAGATATGGGGAAAGAGGTGTTTTAGTTGTAAACATCAGCAACATTCATTTGGCAACATTAGCTAGCAGTTAGCTCGGTGATAGCAGAAGCCGCCGAACAAGGACTGAGACAACGAGTATACATAAAAATACAAGTAATCTAGAATGGCAAATGTGCAACTATACGAATGTTTAGTAAAGGTACGGAGACACAAGTCTGACATGGCTAAGAATACTCACATATCCTGATTGCTTGCAATCAGCTGACGCTTACCTGTCATAAATGTTTCTTTCGCGTTTCCAGTGGCACAAAAGTAAAGAGAAACTCGGTGTTGAAAAATAGAATAGATGTATTCATTACATATATTATAAATATCTACAGCAGGGACCTAGCGTTATAGATTTATGATATAACTTAAGTCGAGCACTGGACTAGCTCCTTCTGTCCACCATGATTTCCACGTCGCCACCCATTGCGTACTGACGACGCACGCTACTGTGACGTACAAAAGGAACGCCCCACAGAACGTCCATAGACCACGGACCTATTAAAATAACACGTATAGGAACAGCAAAACTAGTATTATTATTATTATTATTATATTATTAGTAGTAGTAGTAGTAGTAGTAGTAGTAGTAGTAGTATTACACGTGATGATTGGTGGGTTTTAGATGACATCACAACATTCTATAGACCAGTGTTATTTAATATACATGGGGGCAGCTAAAATTTGTGTTGCCATACAATAAGTTCTTGTGTCTAGACACTGACAGAAATGTTCAGGCTCAACATTTGTGAATTTATCTTTTGGATATTTCATGGCAAAGTACAATGTTGTCAGTAGGAAAATTTGACCCTTGCTCCCCACCTGGGAGTACAGTCCCTGACAAAAGTCTTGTCGCTTATCCATTTTGTAGAAACAAAAGCTTATAATCTGACTTTAAATTAATCGATTGGTTTTAGAAATGTCTCATATGAAAGCTAAAACCCTCCCAAATTATGCTCAATATACTAAAATAAATTTGCTTCACTGAAGAAAGATTGATAATTTAATGAACACAGAAAGGTCAGATTTTGGCAAGACAAAAGTCTTGTCGTCTTGTCATATGATGCACCCAATCCTAGATTACAGCCTCACCTGTGATCAGTTACTTATCAATCAATTAGTGGGTGTGTATAAAAAGAACCCCAGCACACCAGACCTTCACATCAACTGCAACTTGACCTCTGACAACATGCCTAAGATCCACCCTGAGACCAAAGCGTTAATTATCAAGTGGCTGAAGACCAGATCCACTGCTGAGGTGGCTGACACCTTCAATGTGTCTCAGTGTCAAGTACAAAGAATAAGAAAAATATCTGAAATGACTGGAGATGTTTTTGACAAGCCCAGGTCCAGCAGACCCTGCAAGACAACAGCTCAGGAGGCCCGTTTGTTGATTCGAAAATCCAAGGCCAGCCCCTTTTCCACTGCAGCAGAGCTCCACCAGGCCTGGTCACCTCAAGCCCCTGTGTCAACCAGAACAGTTTGTAGAATTCTGTCTCGAAATGGCCTCCATGATCGAATCAGTCCACAGAAACCAGCACTAAACAAAAGTCAATAAAAAAAAAAAAAACGTGTGGCATTTGCCAAAGCCCACAGCCTGCTAAAAGGATGGACACTAGAAAAGTGGCAGAAGGTGGATTCCTCAGATGAATCCTCGGTTGAATTACATCACAGCCGCTGCAAATATTGCAGGAGACCTACTGGAGCCCGCAAGATCTATTAGGCTACAATGACTTGTACTGTAATAATACATATGTGAAAGAAATCAGACAAGAAAATCGTGTAATTAAGGTGTTATATTTAATCATTATGCATCATGCATAGAAAATACTCTTAATAAATTAGTTTGTTAATTAATGTTAATGAGCCCAAGTAACCATGATAATAAATCAAAAACATTTCTAAAATATCTCCAACAACTAACATATTTACATAACATTCACTACAATTCTCTCAGTCTGTCTTCTTGTCAGCTTGTGAAAGTGATCCATTGGCCATGGTTGCTTTGTTTTCCAACTGAAAAAAAAAAAAAAGTTTAGACCATAAACATATTTTATTTCTGAAACAATAAATAAAGCATCACATAAGCAGATGGTACATCACATCACAAGTGTTTACTGGTGCCAACTTGTTCCTAGTTCATATCTGTTCAGTGTTTACTTACCTTACAAGATCCATTAGACTGGGTGTCAATGTTACTGTCACTTGTGCCCGTCTCTTGTACAGCTTTTTTGGTCCAAAATGTATTAATAATAGGCGAAATGAAGGGGTAAATGAAAGGCTCCAGGAACCTCTTGTATACCCACAGTAAGACAGGAATTACAATGCAAGGAATGCACACCATGGTTGTTTTTTGTAGAACACCTACGGAAATGGGTAAAATGTAGTAAGTAAGTAAAGCAAGTAAATGAGACGAGAATAACACATACAGCCACAACATCACATGTTCTGTCTGATTATTCAAACATTCACTCTTCCTAGATTGATTTCTATGGACTGCGTCATTGGTCAAATCGAGTCCAGACGCCGAGATCCGATTATCAGAGCGCACAACCAATAAGACAAATTGTTTCTTATACTTGATAATGACTATCTTACCGACACAAAAGCAGAATACAAAGAAATATTCAGGAGAATTATCTTTAACGCGTTTCGCTCAATTTCCCCCAACACCAGTGGTCCACAGCTTTTTGAACATGCGCATTAGCAACTTCCGCATGGTACGGAAGTTATAGCATGTTGTTTACATGCGGCGCTATCCTCAAAACATCACTGCATTACCTTTTTAAACATTTTCTTGTAAGTGCCCTAGACGTAATAGATTATTGAGTAATACATCTTGGTACATGTTGATTAATGACTCAGAGTGAAATTTAGGTGATAAGGCTCAATACAAATGATCATAGCTTGTTTACAGTACAGAAAGTTCATTAACAAAAAAGAACTTTGGCTTCATAATTAATTCACCGTAACTGAAACAAATTAATCGCTTGTATTTTTTATTTGCAGGTTTAACATGCCCCTGTCAACTCAGTCTCAGGCCGACGATGAATTCTACGTGTTGGTCGCTACATTGGATAATGCCCGCAATTTGTCAAACATCCTAAAAGCCATTGCATTTAAAGATCACGCCATCTTCAGTGCTACCCCAAATGGACTTAAAGTGACCGTAGAGGACTCCAAATGTTTGCAAGCCAACGCCTTCATCCAGGTGTGTTTTGAAGGGCATCAGTTATTTAGACTAGCCTATTTGTATGATTGATTGTATCCTAATGACCATCCCTACGGTTATTTTTCCCAGGCCGAGATTTTCCAGGAGTTTACAATTAAAGACGATTTGGTGGGCTTTCAGGTTAATCTCACTGTTTTGCTAGACTGTCTTAACATCTTTGGAGGGACCACTGTGCCAGGTTAGTATCTCAGAAATCTACAAAGTACGTATACTTATATTTAAGTGTTCTTCTTTGTACACAACGATTTTGCAGGAGTGTCAACAGCACTGAGGATGTGCTATGTAGGGTATGGGTACCCTCTAACTTTATTTCTTGAAGAAGGAGGAGTGGTCACTGTATGCAAGATAAACACCCAAGAGCCAGAGGAGCCTATTGACTTTGAATTTTGCAGCAGTAATGTCACAAACAAAGTAAGGCTGTGCACTCATTCCTCCCTTCTCGTAGTTATTGATTGATTTATTACATTTATACTTTTAAGGTGATCCTGCAGTCAGACAGTTTGAAGGAAGCATTCTCTGAACTAGACATGACAAGTGAGGTGTTGCAAATAACCATGTCACCAACTCAACCATATTTTCGGTGTGTCAGCACAACAAATGTAATATTACTATGATTTGTCTGCTTAATTTATGTGTTCTCTCACTGTTTCAACTAGATTGTCCACATTTGGGAACTCTGGAAATGCACATTATGATTATCCTAAAGACTCCGACATGATGGAGTTGTTCCAGTGTACAAAGACACAGACCAATAGGTACAACATTGCATTTGTACATAATGTCAGTTTACTTTCTACACTGTGTTACTGTTGCCTATCTTATGCCCGCAGGTACAAGATGTCATTGTTAAAACCATCAACCAAGGCTCTGGCATTGTCTTGTAAAGTATCAGTGAGAACAGACAATAGGGGGTTCCTGTCTCTGCAATACCTGGTCAGGAATGATGATGGACAAATCTGCTTTGTGGAGTACTACTGTTGTCCAGATGAAGAAGCTGAAGAGGAATGATGAAAATATATATATATTATGCTATTTCAAGTGCTTGTTTTGATGAAAGTTCAGTTAGTTCTGATTTATACATCTATGACTATCTAGCACTAACCTCAGGAGAGCTACTACAAGGAGTAGCTACTTACCACCATTTTGAAGAGTAAATGCTGCAATTTGATGGTGTTTTATGACATGGTTTATATGTTTTTTCCTATTATTTTAAAATAAAACAGAAAATGCACAAAGTTCTTGTAGAGGTGCAAATGCAAGGAACAGCAATTAAGAATTCGGCTTTTTGCCAAAACGTTATTTAAAAAAACAACAAAGCTTTTGGACATTGGCCATCTGAGTGTGCTATGCATTTTTTTCATTTTTATACTCCTATGATTTTACCACTCGCCTGTTCAGTTGACAATGTGCCACATACTACAAAGTTAAAAAATAACATTTTTATTACCACCCATATGTATTGGTTGTACAGTACATAGTAGTATAAAAAGGTGTTCACTCAAAATATAAATGTAAATAAAACTTGTCTAAATCCACCTTGTCAATCTTAATTTACACATGTACATTTGAAAAAGTGTGTTTTTTATTTGATCCTAGGCAAACATTAAATATGTGTATATTTTCCAATCAAAAAAGATGATTAGCCCACAGCAAAGCAGCAGATCTATCTGACAAAGGATCTCCAAGCATTTGGAAAATCCTCCGATTTACCTACGAGCCATCTGCATCCTCTGTCTCTTAAAGACTTTCTGTTTATTCTTCTTTACAGCCTTGGGTTGTGGTGCTTCTAACTCTATTTGAACTGGCTTGTCATCAGCCGGTGTTAGAAACACATCAGCTGTAACGTCTTTTGTAACGTCCTCCTTTGCTTCAGTCCTTTTAATTTTCTGGAGCTCTTTAACCATCTGCTTTTCACGAACTTTGGCAGCTGCTGCCAGTCGCAACTGTCTTCGATGCTGCAAATGCAAAGATGAGAGAAGTATAACCAAATGAATATTCCATACAAACTATGAATTCTTTTGTTTGGCTTGATTTTTTTTTTTTTTACCATATTAGGAGATTGGAAGTTTTCATTTTCAAAAAGTGTAGGTCCTCCAAAACTTCCCTGAAAGATCTTGATTAGGTTCAGAACAAACCTAGGGCCTATTTCTACCAGAGAAGCATCCTCCTCAATAATCTGAATAACCACACAAGAAAAAAAATTACAATCACAACTGAGATAAACATTTCAATTAGTCAGTTGTACCGGTTTTATGAATGCTGAATCAAATATTACGCCGTTTTTTACCTGATAGTTCCTAAACCAGATCCTGTTATCTGCAATGGTAAATGTGATGACATGATCCACAAAGGGCTGACTCTTGGGATGATACCGAGGAGTAGAGAATGTCTGAACAAAGAAATCTCCACATTAAAATAACAACCAAACTCATTTATTAAGAACAATTAGAAAAATCACCTGTATGAAGAGCTCCTTCAGTAATGCATAGTGGGGTTCCCTGTCAAATTTCTGAAAAATTTAAAATTGACAGAAATAACCCATACTGATTAAACAAATTAAAATATGAATACCAGTGCGATAACAAACATCTTAGCTTACAGGATCAAAAGACAGCAATGGTCGAGATCCTTTTAGGCAGTTTCCAGTCATTTTGAGTTCTGCCAGAGTGTGAACTAAAAAGAGAATAAAAGACATTCATAAATCAGTTCCTAATTCAACTATTTATACTAATGCTCATATAGAATACTAAGAATAGTCTAAAAACTTACTATTCTGAACAAGGAATTTTGCAGAAGGTCCATGAGGACTGTTTGAAACCCTGCAGATAAAACATATCGATTAAACCATGTTGGGTCTTTCTACAATTGTCAGACGCTGATCAGCACAAGTGGACTTACCACAAATAAAGATCTTGCTTTTTCTTTGCCTCAAAAAAGAGGCATTTGTTGCAGTTTTTGATTTCACACACCTACGAAACAATTTTGAATAAAATGGGAGGAAACAACTGGATAATATGTAGAAGATGAATAGTTTTGTCTTTTGTGCATATACGCTGGACATAAACTCACCTCATTGATTACAAACAGTTTATCCTTTCTGTCCATTTTTGTATCTGCATAGAAAACATTAAGAGCATTAATTATGTTATTAACACAACATCAATAAATAAAAGAAGACTCACCTGCTTTTGAATGAGGCATTAAAGTCCTAAGATCCTGCATCAGATGCCTTGTCCTGAAGTTCACACCCCTAGAGGAGAAAATCAAAACCCTTTCCTTGTTGGTCCATTTGCCCTGTTAAAAAAAAAAAAAAAAAGTTATCGTTTTAAAATAACACAGCATCTTACCGAATTCACAGGGTTATTATCCTGTGGTGGTCTTTGACAGCCTTCATTGCTTATAACACAGAAGGTACATACTAAACATGGAAAAACAACACTCGCCCATGCAGCAGTCACCTCTTCAGACTATAACATCATAGAGGGCTTACCATAGAGACGGGTGCAGGGACAGTAACTTCATTGTTCTTATCCAGACTGTTTTCAGTCTGTGCTTCGCTTTCATCTGCCACAAATTTGACTTTCTTTGCCTTTTTCGGAGCAGAGCTTTGTGCCCCACGTTTCCTCTTGAACGCCGCCATGTTCATCAAAAAGAGAGCGCTCACCGGTATCAGAGAAGAAAAGTAGTACTTGGGGTAGAGAGCCTCTGGTGCCATGTTAGTGACATTGCAGGGTTTATTTAAAAGTAAAAACGCATACAGCTGCACGGATGAGTAACATTCTTTTAATAGTAAAAATGTGGTTTTAATTTTAAGAACATAAAAGCGGTCAAATGCCATATTGGAATGATACTGAAGAGAGACATGTATAGCCTACTTCTACACCACTAGAGGATGCCATAATTCCACTCATTTGGGAATTATCATCACTAGATTTAGGGGTGATTGTGTTTTAGGGAAATAACTACAGGAAAACCTTTAAAATAACAAATTGAGAATTGTAAATAAGAGCGTTTCATGAATGCACGAGTCTCAAGACAAGTATGGATCTATTAAAATAACAAGGAGACAAGGCTGCTCGAGTTCATCTTCTAAACCTACAGGGGGCAGCACGGAAATTTGGACACAACTGGTCTGCTTTGAAATCATTGAGAAGAAAAAAAAATGAATATCACGTGGTGCCCACACTGTCCACAGAATGGTCTCCAGCTGAATTTTCATTTTAGAGAAAACCACTACTATTTATTTTCAAATTACCGCTGTGATGTAAACGTATAGGTGTTAAGATATTATTTACTTTAAAAAACGTCACGTCAATAGCAAAAACAGGGCAAGTGATGTGAGTTAACGTTTTTACTTGTCTAATATTTATTGACATATCGGTTCTTAAGTTATCTACAATGAGGTGTCACTACGAAGTTCTTGGTGTCAAACGGGATGCTGGAGATGATGATCTGAAGAAAGCTTATCGTAAATTAGCACTGAAGTGGCATCCAGGTAAGGAATGAATCCAGCTGGTTGCAGTACTATTATAATGTTAAGGATTCTGCTGATTACGTGTATGACTTAGACTTTGCATCATTTGTTCACTCTTTCAGATAAGAACCTGGACGATGCCGAGGAAGCTGCGGAACAATTCAAGCTGATTCAGGCCGCGTATGATGTTCTCAGTGATCCACAAGAGAGAGCCTGGTTTGTAAAAAATGCTAGTCACCTGTTTGTGGTAATGTTGTTAATACATTGCTAATTTATGAATTTTTATTGAAGGTATGACAATCATAGGGAAGCTTTGCTCAAAGGTGGCCTCAGCGGAGATTATAAAGATGACAGCATAGACCTGCTTCAGTACTTCACTGTCACTTGTTACTCTGGCTATGGAGATGATGAAAAGGTATTTTGTTTGTTTAATAGCAACATAGAAGCTTTATGAATGTATAATATATTCCGGTTACATTACTTGACATGTCTCCTATTAAAATGATGTGTTTGGTTATGTATTTTAGGGCTTTTACACAGTCTATAGAAATCTATTTGAGCTCATTGTAAAGGAGGAGATGGAGCATACCAAGGAGGAACTTGAGGAATATGCATTTCCATCTTTTGGAGATTCTCAAAGCGATTATGATACTGTAAGCAAGTTAATTTTTTTATTTATTTGTCGCTGCTTTACAAGTTAATGTGATGTACTAAAATATATCTTTTACTTTGCAGGTGGTGCACATATTTTATGCTTATTGGCAAAGTTTTTGCACACGAAAAAACTTTGCCTGGAAAGAAGAGTATGATACAAGGCAGGCATCAAATCGCTGGGAAAAAAGAGCTATGGAAAAGGAGAACAAGAAGACCAGAGAAAAAGCTAGAAAGGAACGTAATGAGCTTGTACGTCAACTAGTGGCCTTTGTGCGGAAGCGTGACCGGCGGGTACAGGCTCACAGAAAGTTGGTTGAGGAACAAAATGCTGAGAAGACCAAGAAGGTTGAAGAGCTGCGGCGTAAGCAGAAACTTGACCAAGCCAAGTGAGTATAAGTCAGTGATTGCTTTGTTTTAAACAGTTAATATTTTTGGAGACTGAGAAATTAAATACATTTTTACCAAAGGCTGGCCGAAGAATACAAGGAGCAGAGTTGGGCCGCCATGTCTGAACTGGAGAAAGAACTGCAGCAGATGGAGGCTGAGTATGGAGAGGAGTTTGGAGATGCATCAGAAAGTGAGGAAGACGGCCTGGATGTGGATACACGAGAAAAAGGTTCCTAGTATTAAACATTATGGCATTTTTGGTTTAACTTTTAAAGTGACTTAAGAAAGGCAGCACTACACTACTACAGTATGTTAAGTATTAGTTAAGTATTAATTAAGAAAAAAATGTCTAAATGTCCATGAGCATACATGTTCATATTAATAATATGTGATTTTGCATCACTGTTGTTATAGGTATGGTTAAGTGTTTCTTAACATTTCTCTAATCACCATATGTATATATAAATTAATGTTATATACACACATTATGTGTGTGTGTGTGTGTGTATATATATATATACATACACACAAACACACACGTACCTACATGTATACTGCTATGGGTATACTGCTATGGGTGATTAAAATTGCTTATTGGTGGGTATTGACTGCAATAATTGATTCTTTTCTCTATCTTATTACACAGATGCTGAGGAGCTTGATGTGGATGAGCTAACCCTTGATGATTTTGACTTATACTGCCTAGCCTGTGATAAATCCTTCAAATCAGATAAAGCGTGAGTACAAGACAACACGCAATACGCATGACCTCACATTACAGACCACAACAACTGAGACAAAGACATAACACCATGGCAACAGATAAATCAATAAACAGCACTTGCACATTTTTTTACATGAAGAAATGGCAGCCTTGAAGTATGAACCTTGAATGTATTTGTGGCATTGCATTTACATGTGTTTCTTTCTAACTGCAGTAAAATGAACCATGAAAAATCCAAAAAGCATCGGGAGATGGTGGCATTGCTACGGCAACAGTTGGAGGAGGACGATGACTCACTCGGCTTGAAGCTAAATGAAGAAGAACAGGAAGGGGAAAATGAGAATGAAGAGAACGAGGAGGAGGAGGAGGAGGAGGAGGAGGATGAAGATAAACCCAGGCAAAAGTAAAGATGGATTTAAATCATTGTAGAGTCATAGTATTTGTTATGACATATGTTAGTGTATTTTTTATCTTTCAAGACTTTCCAAAAAGCAGAAGAGAAAAAAGAAACTACAGAATGCGACCCATGTATGTAGTGTGTATATTTCTAATGACCATAAATATATTGACAAGACAATGTATTAGTATAGACTTGTTTCCACAGAAGCAGAGCACTCCAAAGGATGAAGTCCAGCCTAAGATAACTACATCAAGTGTCAAAGGCCCTGAAGAAACCAAAGAACCCACACAGTCCGAAGAGCAGGGAGAGCCTGCTCCCCCTCAGGCCAAGAGGTTAGACAATTGTTCGGATCATTGATGAATTGCTAAGTTAAAGTTGCTTGATTGATTGATTGTCTTGTGCTATAATTTGATTTCAATTAATGTCTATGATTGTGAGAGAATCACTATTTAAGGTTTGTGACATTTATCAAACTAGCCAAAGAATGCAGTGTCAGTGTATTTACAATCATGAAATTGTTTCATATGCATAGGTTATGCAAGCATTCTACAAAAACATTTGCACTATTTAAGGTACCTTGAAAAATGGCAGCAAGGGAAACCAAATGCATCAATGTTGAGCTTATAAATCAATAAATAAATTGCTTAGAAAGCAATAAATCAATGTTGAGCTTTAAAAAAATATTCAATTCACGGATCTACACACAAATTCAAATAAACATATTATTCAGCTAATTAATGTTGCAAGGAAGTTGTACAGATAATTCTCAAAATAAAGGTAATTTTAATTTAAACATCTCATGGTGGTGCTCTTAACTAGGCATGGAGTAGAATACTGGCTCCTGCTCCTTTTTGTATTTTATTTTGGGCACTTTTCATTTTAATCACTGTTATGAGGCCTTTTTAACCACTGTTATGACAGTAACAATAGCAAAATACATTTAATTCATAGTAAATTGTCCATTGCAGTTCTGGAAAAATAAAAGCAAAAAAAGGAGTACTAAAAGATGCAATGAAACCTACGATGGCACAAAATGGAGAACAAAATAAAGAGGTTTGTAACAGTATATCATTTTAGATATGTATAGTAGTCTGAACAGAAGTGGGATGAAAGCTAAAAAATACCATGTTAAAATTACACATTTCTGTTTATCAGTTGACAGCATTAAGATATAGTCTTACTTTATTGATATTAACTATTAAGTATACAAGTATACAACATTTTCTCTACATTTGATTTTAATATAAGTGCACTCTGTTTGCAGAAAGAAGTAGACTTCCGCTGTGTGACCTGTAACAATGAGTTTCCAACACGAAATAAGTTATTCGACCATCTTAGAATCAGTGGCCATGCCACGGCACTTTCTCAGAACGTTGTTCACAGTTCCTCTGGTAAAAACAAGAAAGACAAGAGGAAAAACAGATAACATACCGCCACCATCTTCGTGATGGTATGAAACTGTTTCATAAAGAGTCACAGAGGAAGAAACTGTATTTTAATGGACCACACTGGTAAACCATCACAATTTAAAGGAATCTTGTTGAACATAAAAGTATGTACACATGTGACACAGTTCTGAAAGACATAAAGAACTTATATTTGCAATTCTTATGAATAAAGTGACTTGTGAGGCAATACTCTTCAGAGATTGTGTATGTTGCATTTTAAAATGTTTTCCAACATTCATATTGCCTATCATATGTCTTATTGTTTTCTCAGTTTAAAAAATATAGCCATCCATCAGCATTTAAAATACATACGGACTTTTTTTTTTTTTTAGCTGATAGCTACACTGCAGGTTATTATGGTGCATGTGGTTGCTTTTGATGTGATAGATGCATGTCCTTTCCTGCAGAACAACCTGCTGGGAAAATTATAAACCCAGAATTAATGTATGTTTTTACTGTATAAAAATTGCATACAATTACTTCCCTTCCAAATGATTAATGGACCAAAATACATTATTTATTTGCCCATAGGTTTTAAATAGCACAGGAGCTATTGATGCAGCAGTCGATTGCATATCATGCTTTATGGAATAATGCTGAAAATGTTCTGATATTTGCATTATGTCCAATAAAGCCTTTTCATTGACTAAGCATTAGCTAAACTTAAAATGCATGTCTTTGGTCTTTAAGGCAACATGAACATTTGTTCTGAAGCCCCCAAATGATACAATTATTTATCATAAATATTGCTTAAGCCCTTAATTTATTGAAATTTATGAAAGCTATGTTGAAGAGCAATTTCTGCACACACTGGCTGAAAATTTCCAAGCCCAAGCTGTTATCGGCGGTAGCCTCTGTTCTATAGAGGGTTAAATAGAATTAGAATAGAAACATTTCAAAAATTACATTAGGAGCACAGTGTGGTCTTTGAGCCAGGTAATTGTTTTGGCAGCATTTAATCATACGAACAAAAGCGTACAGTAGCCTACTTGTGGAGTGATTGGTTTGGCAGATGGAGAGAGCCATGG
>NW_026571080.1:0-6240 GCF_026225935.1 Boleophthalmus pectinirostris
ACATCATCATGTCGCGCGCTCACCTCTAGAAAGGGCACGAGGCTGCAGGAGAGCGCGAGGCGCGCGCCCGTGAGCTGGTGCAGCAGGAGCACGGGGACACAGAAGAAGAGCACGAGGAAGTCCCAGAGCGCGAGCCCCGCGAGCACGCAGTTCCACGCGCTCTTCAGGTGCAGACTGTGCCACACGAGACACATGAGCGCGAGGTTCCCCACGAGCCCCACGGAGAAGAGCACGAGCGCGAGCAGCAGCACCGCGTACGCCCAGCGCGCGCCCGCGCCCAGCGGCAACAGCGCCGCGCGCACCGATGCGTTCACGGGCGGCGGCGCGGTGCGCGGCGTCGTGAAGAAACGGTCCGGATCCAAAGTGCTCCGAGTCCGGTCCCTCCTCCGACCCGCGCCCTTTGTCCCGCGGGGAAACCTCCTCCTGTCCCCGGGAGAAACACTCCCCCTGTCCCCGGGAGGAGAGACCCGAGTGTCCCCGGGAGGAGAGACCCGAGTGTCCCCGCGGTGACTCGGCTCCATCTCCTCCGGACGCGCCGCATCCTCTCGGACTCTCTCTGGACTGAAGCCCGCAGAAGGCGCTCCTCTCCGGGCTCCGCGGGTCAGTGTCCCCGCTCTCCGCACCTCCAGAGCATCCCTCTCCGGGTCCTGCCTCGGGTCCTGCCTCGGGTCCTGCCCCGGGTCCTGCCTCGGGTCCTCTGCCCGGTGTCCTCGCGCGCACAGCAGCAGCACAACCAGAGTCCAGCACGCGCTCATGTTGTCCTCGCGCGCGCTCTCATTAGTTGTAATTACAAACAGAACATGAGTCACACAGAGACTCGGATCCAGAAGAGCCGTGACTCCTGCGGCTCCGGCTCCGGCTCTGAGGCGCGCGGCTCTTCAACTTCTCTTTAAACTAAAAACAGCGACACTCCGCGCGCGCGCTGCTTCCGGAGTCAACGGTCCGCGCTGTCACAATAAAAGCCCCGAGGAAACGGAAGTGAAAACACAGAACACTTCACACACTGAACACTTCACACACTGAACACTTCACACACTGAACACTTCACACACTGAACACACACACACTGAACACTTCACACAGAACACTTCACACACAGAACACACACAACACTTCACACACTGAACACTTCACACACTGAACACTTCACACACTGAACACTTCAACACACTTCACACAGAACACTTCACACACTGAACACTTCACACACTGAACACACACACTTCACACACTGAACACTTCACACACTGAACACTTCACACACAGAACACTTCACACAGAACACTTCACACACAGAACACTTCACACACACATTCACACACACACTTCACACACTGAACACTTCACACACTTCACACACTGAACACTTCACACACAGAACACTTCACACACAGAACACTTCACACACACACTGAACACTTCACACACAGAACACTTCACACAGAACACTTCACACACAGAACACTTCACACACTTCACACACTGAACACTTCACACACAGAACACTTCACACACTGAACACTTCACACACAGAACACTTCACACAGAACACTTCACACACTGAACACTTCACACACTGAACACTTCACACACTGAACACTTCACACACAGACACTTCACACACACGAACACTTCACACACTCACAACACTTCACACACTGAACACTTCACACACTTCACAACACTTCACAACGAACACTTCACACACAGAACACTTCACACACAGAACACTTCACACAGAACACTTCACACAGAACACTTCACACACAGAACACTTCACACACAGAACACTTCACACAGAACACTTCACACACTGAACACTTCACACACAGAACACTTCACACACTGAACACTTCACACACAGAACACTTCACACAGAACACTTCACACAGAACACTTCACACACACTCACACAGAAACTTCACACACTTCACACACATAACACTTCACACACTGAACACTTCACACTAAACACTTCACACACAGAACACTTCACACACAGAACACTTCACACTAAACACTTCACACAGAACACTTCACACAGAACACTTCACACACACTTCACACACAGAACACTTCACACAGACACACTTCACACACAGAACACTTCACACACACACTTCACACAGAACACTCACACACAGAACACTTCACACACAACACTTCACACAGAACACTTCACACACAGAACACTTCACACACAGAACACTTCACACACTGAACACTTCACACACTGAACACTTCACACACAGAACACTTCACACACTGAACACTTCACACACTGAACACTTCACACAGAACACTTCACACACAGAACACTTCACACACAGAACACTTCACACACTGAACACTTCACACAGAACACTTCACACACTTCACACACAGAACACTTCACACACTGAACACTTCACACACAGAACACTTCACACACTTCACACACTCACTTCACACACTGAACACTTCACACTTCACACACTGAACACTTCACACACAGAACACTTCACACACTGAACACTTCACACACAGAACACTCACACTTCACACTAAACACTTCACACACAGAACACTTCACACAGAACACTTCACACACTGAACACTTCACACACTGAACACTTCACACACTGAACACTTCACACACAGAACACACACACTGAACACTTCACACACAGAACACTTCACACACTTCACACAAGAACACTTCACACACTTCACACTGAACACTTTCACACACTAACACACACACTTCACACACACTTCACACACACACCACACACTGAACACTTCACACACAGAACACTTCACACACTGAACACTTCACACTAAACACTTCACACACAGAACACTTCACACAGAACACTTCACACACTGAACACTTCACACACTTCACACACAGAACACTTCACACACTTCACACACTGAACACTTCACACACACAGCACACTTCACACACTGAACACTTCACACACAGAACACTTCACACACTGAACAGAACGGACTCAAACATTCCGCAGTTTAAAATGTTTTATTTTTTTTAAGTGGTTTAATTTACAAATGTGAAACAAAACAAATATTACAACAGAAACAGAAACGTTTTTTTGTTTTTTTTCCCATGATGCTCAGCGCGGCGCTCGCAGTTTCCTCCGAGCGTCTTTGTGCTTCTTCTTACAGTCCTGGAACCAAACACAAAACCAGTTTAGTCCTCGTTTGGTCCAGTTTTAGTCCTGGTCTGGTCCTGGTCTAGTACCTGTCTGAGCTGGGTCCTGGTCTGGTCCCAGGTCTCTCTCTGTTCCTCCAGTGAAGTTCTGCAGAACCATCGAGGTCCGTCTGAAACAAAACCAACAGGTCAAAGGTCGGACTGTGGTTCTAAAGACTACACGTCCCATGATGCACCGGGAGCTCTGACCTGTGAGCCGCGGGTCGCCGGAGGAGAAGAAGAACAGACTCGACGACGCTCTGAAATCACAACAAAACAGTTTAAAGACCGAACTTTTACTCCTGCGGTGTTACAGAGGAACTTTTACTCCTGCGGGTGTTACAGAGGAACTTTTACTCTGTGGTGTTACATATGAACTTTTACTCCTGCGGTGTTACAGAGGAACTTTTACTCCTGTGGTGTTACAGAGAAACTTTTACTCCTGCGGTGTTACAGAGGAACTTTTACTCCTGCGGTGTTACAGAGAAACTTTTACTCCTGTGGTGTTACATATGAACTTTTACTCCTGTGGTGTTACATATGAACTTTTACTCCTGTGGTGTTACAGAGAACTTTTACTCCTGCGGTGTTACATATGAACTTTTACTCCTGTGGTGTTACATATGAACTTTTACTCCTGTGGTGTTACATATGAACTTTTACTCCTGTGGTGTTACATATGAACTTTTACTCCTGTGGTGTTACATATGAACTTTTACTCCTGTGGTGTTACAGAGAAACTTTTACTCCTGCGGTGTTACATATGAACTCTTACTCCTGTGGTGTTACAGAGAAACTTTTACTCCTGCGGTGTTACATATGAACTTTTACTCCTGTGGTGTTACAGAGAAACTTTTACTCCTGTGGTGTTACATATGAACTTTTACTCCTGTGGTGTTACATATGAACTTTTACTCCTGTGGTGTTACAGAGAAACTTTTACTCCTGTGGTGTTACAGAGAAACTTTTACTCCTGTGGTGTTACATATGAACTTTTACTCCTGTGGTGTTACATATGAACTTTTACTCCTGTGGTGTTACATATGAAACTTTTACTCCTGTGGTGTTACAGAGAAACTTTTACTCCTGTGGTGTTACATATGAACTTTTACTCCTGTGGTGTTACATATGAACTTTTACTCCTGTGGTGTTACAGAGAAACTTTTACTCCTGTGGTGTTACAGAGAAACTTTTACTCCTGCGGTGTTATGTTGTTCAAAGGTTCTAAAAATGTTTTATTTGCCCAAAACAACAGATTCACATGTTTTATAAGTTTCAGTTTAAGTCTCTCCTCTCTTTGCTCCCTGTGCCAACTCTCTCCCCCTTCAGAGCACTCTCACACACACTCGTTGTGCGTCGCACTAAAGAAACTCCTGCATGAACATCAGGTTTGTCCAGTCGCTGTGTTCAGTTTGTGTCATGTTTTTTTTTTTTTGTGAGTTTATGGAGAATTGTCATGTGGGAGCATGGGGGCGGAGCCTCGTACACGCTCGTACTGTGGGAGTGTGTGGGAGCCTGGGGACGTAGGCTTGTGGGCGGAGCCTCGTACACCTCAAACTTTTTAATAAAGAACAATGTTAGAACATGAGAGAAAGACACAAAAGTCAGTTCAGTAAAATACTCCGTGTTTAAAGTTTTCATAATGTGTGATTCTCACTCTGTAGATTCCTCTGGTGCAGTTCTCTCCTCCTCTTCCTCCTCTTCTTCTTCTCCTCTCTCCTCCTCTTCCTCTTCTTCGCTGCTGTCGTTCAGTCTGGGGTCCTGTTGCCATGACAACTTGGGGGCCAAAATACTCTGCACTTTATACTCTGAAACAGAAAAAACAGAATCAAACCAGAACTAAACCAGGACCAAGGACTAAACCAGAACCAAGACTAAACCAAACAGGACTAAACCAGGACTGAACCAGGACTAACCAGGACTAAACCAGGACTAAACCAGGACTGAACCAGGACTAACCAGGACTAAACTAAACAGGACTAAAGAACAGGACTAAACCAGGACTAAACCAGACTAAACCAGACTAGACTAAACCAGGACTGAACCAGGACTAAACAGGAGGACTAAACCAGGACTAAACCACAGGACTAACCAGGACTAAACCAGGACTAAACTAAACAGGTCTAACCAGGACTAAACCAGGACTAAACCAGGACTAAACCAGGACTGAACCAGAACTCACTAAACCAGGTCTAAACCAGGACTAAACCAGGACTAAACCAGAACTAAACCAGGACTAAACCAGTCTAAACCAGGACTAAACCAGGACTAAACCAGGACTGAACCAGAACTAAACCAGGACTAAACCAGGTCTAAACCAGGACTCACCAGTCTGTTGTGGTTCTGGTTCAGGTTCATCTCCAAAAAATGAGAATTTGAATCCTCCGCTCTCCTCCTTCTCTGTCTCCTCTCCTCCCTCCTCGTCTCCTCGCTCCTCGTCTCTCGCTCTCCTCGCTCCTCGTCTCCTCGCTCCTCGTCTCCTCCCTCCTCCTGGTCCCAGTTCTTCTCCTCTTCCTCGTCCTTCTTCTCCTGGTTTTCCGTCTCTTTCCCAAACACGACCTTCAGATCGGCCGACACCTCGAAGAACATTTCACTGGAAACTTCTGGAAGTTTCTGAGCCTCTTCTCTCCTCTTCCTCCGCGACGCTTTACTACAAAACACACAAACACACACAAAAACACACAAACGCACACTTTAAACACAACACAACACACACTTTAAACACAACACACACACACTTTACTACAAAACACACACAAACACACAAGACAACGCACACTTTAAACACAACACAACACACACTTTAAACACAACACAACACACACTTTAAACACAACACACACACACACAAACACACAAACACACACTTTAAACAACACACAACACAACACACACTTTAAACACAACACAAACACACAAACACACACACACGCACACTTTAAACACAAAACACACACACACACACAAGCTTTAAACTACACAAACACACAACACAACACACAACACACTTTAAAAACACAACACACAACACACGCTTTACTACAAAA
>NW_026571081.1:0-2500 GCF_026225935.1 Boleophthalmus pectinirostris
TAACCATTTAATTCTCCTATGCTGGAAAACATTTCAAGAGGTCTTCCAGAGTTATTTATGCTGTGCTCTTTTCTATACTCGCCCAGTCTCCTTCTGCCACCACTTACTCCCTGACCACACCTGGCTTGCCCCCTGGATGGGAAGAGAGGAAAGACGCCAAAGGAAGAACATATTACGTCAACCATAACAACCGCACCACAACCTGGACTAGGCCCATTGTGCAGGTACAGCAGGTCTGAAGGCTGCCGGACTCATGCATGGGACCACAGGACCCTCCCTTGGCTCTAAGCACCATCTGCATATGTGTGCTGGACCTCTTCCTCTCCCTCCTTTGTCTTTGTTCTCTCTGTAGCTGAAACAAATAATGGACATTAGCCAACTGTCTAATCCCAATGTTGCTTATTTTTCTGTCCGTCCCCATGCCTTTCTATTGTGTCATTATCTTTTTCCTCTGGTCTTGTCTTGTTGGTTAAGGTTATGTCGTTTTAAACCTTGGCATGAGATTCCAGTCCTTACACCTTACTTTACAATTCTGATTTTTAAACTGCTTCACTAGTCACAACGGAAGTATAAAACTGTTTTTCATGCTTGTTATTGTTATTTTTTATGTGTATTCGGTGTCGTCTTGCACATAATTTCTTCTTCTTCAATTGTAATTGTAGTTAATTTGCATAGAAAAAATTATTCAAGGATTTCCCAAATTACTCTTCTTTTTGGAAGCAGCAATAACAAATTTCTTTGACATTTTAGGAATACCCTTTTGACAACAGAGCTCACACATATGTCTTCTAGAGCAAGTTTGCATGTTATACAACATGTTTTTTTTCACAGACCGATTTGCTTTTTTAAAATTTCTACTTCTTCACCTAAAAAAAAAATGTGTTTTTCAATGACAGCTCACTGAAGATGGAGCAAGTACATCTGCCACAGCCTCTGGAGGAGCATCAGCGTCAGCCTTGGCCCCTGCCTCCACCCCCTCCTCCTCCAATGCTTCCAGCAACCACCTCCACGAGCCCCAAGTCCGACGACCTCGTAGCCTCAGCTCCCCCACTGTCACCCTCTCCACTCCCTTAGAGGTGAGAATGACCCACCTGTACCAAGCTCTCCTCTCACCATTTCCTCTGCCCAACACCTGCTAATTACCTTGCCTCTTTTTTACTCTCATACTCGTCATCAAAATGAAATTATTTCTTTTATAGCTCTCCACCAATCCCAAGTGTGGCAATTTTCAGCTTTTTAAAAAGTCCAAATAATGCCTTTTTTTTTCTTCATTTATTATTTTCATGACTTGTTGTTTGACCTTTCCTTGGTTCCTTTCATCTACGACCATCTACTTTTGTTTCTATTCAATTTTTTATAGACATATGCATCAACTTTTAGTATTATTGCTTTTCTAGTAGTGTATTTATATATACTAGTTTTGCCTTTCTGCCTTTTTTACATCTGACTTAAGTTATTCTGCTTGTGTTATGGATGTTTTAACAACCAAATGGTTTTAGAAAAATAACTGTGCCTTGTAGTTATTATAATGCTCAGAGCTGGGATGTCTGAATTCTTTTATAGGAGTCTTTTCTTTAGCAGTACATCATACCAGTCTGTGATAATTGGGAGATAAAAACATATGAAGATGTGCTTAAATAAAGGCAAAAGCAACAGAAATTAATGAAACAAAGGAAAAACCCCACATGCACACGGCTGCACTGATGGTAAACCCCGAATGGCTGAACTGCTCCCAATTTATAGTTCCCAGACAGGAAGTACCTCCCCCTTTGTTAGTACCAACACACACAGGTTAGCTTGTCTATCAACATGCCCTGTTTCTACTGTGTGCGGTTTACTTTCTTATGAGGGCCTAATTCCCCTTTAACTAAAAGTGCTCAACATAAACTAGAAACACTGAAATAAAATCCATAAAACAAAAGAACTAAAACCGAGTCTTCCCTCCACATGGTCTGGCCCAAAACCTCCCCCAAAGCCTACAAATATGGGTGACGAAGGTCACGCCAGGTCATGTGGAGTAACAGGTCAGGTGGTAAGTGGTCTGTATAACAAAATGAATAGATATAACCAAATAAATTATATTTAAAATAAGTGGTGTGAAGTGATTAACTAAACTAAACGAAGACTAAATAAAACAAACCTGGGATAGTGATATTTAGCTGTTTAGCAGATTATGGAAACATGTAAAATGAAATTAAATGTGAATAAATGGGGACAAAGGCCCTCTTTGTTACAAGGCTATGTAGCAGAGTTATGCCTTTTACACATGAAGTTGTTCAGTCATAGTCACATTTGTCTATTGTTTATTAATCATGTTGCTTTTTAGGGAGCCAACAATATTCCTCTGCGAAGGGCAGTCAAAGACACCTTCTCCAACCCGCAGTCTCCTCAGCCGTCACCCTATAGTTCACCCAAGTCGCAACATAAGACACAACAGAGCTTCCTGCCCCCCGGCTGGGAAATGAGAATAGCCCCTAATGGACGACCTTTCTTCATCGAC
>NW_026571081.1:7500-25000 GCF_026225935.1 Boleophthalmus pectinirostris
TCATCCAGTTATACAGTGGTTTTGGAAGGTATTGGATTCATTCTATTCACAAGTTGTTAGCTATTTTGCTGTCTTTTTGACTACCTAACCCCCATAGTATCTATCTGCCAAGTCCACTGGCCTTGCTTGAAAAGATCAAAGTCTGTTTTTGTTTACTTTGATAAAAGTTCTAGGCTGCCCTGGTCAACACTTGTCATGACCAGTACTCTTCAGACACAGTATGCTCATGAGTAAACCATGATAAACAGCTGGTTTACTACATAAATCATTTTAGTAAATTGAATCATTTAAATATATTCTGTATTTAAATCAGGTTGTGCTGTTAATGGATGCTGAAAAAAGGATCCGACTTCTTCAATTTGTCACTGGAACGTCACGGGTGCCAATGAATGGCTTTGCTGAACTATATGGTATGCATAAATGTTCAGTGTTACCTAAAATGTATTCAGTGAAAAATCTGTCAACCCCCTTAGAGACAAAGGCTGACAAGTTCCAACAGTTATTATTCCATTTTTGCTCACAGGTTCTAATGGCCCGCAGCTGTTCACCATTGAGCAATGGGGGACACCAGACAAGCTGCCAAGAGCTCATACATGGTATGCAACCAGGCATTAATAAAACAACGATTTAGGAGCATAAGACTAAGCATAATGTCTTCTTCTAGTTTCAACCGCTTGGATCTCCCAGCCTACGATTCCTTTGAAGACCTGAGGGAAAAACTTCTCATGGCTGTGGAGAATGCGCAGGGCTTTGAGGGCGTTGACTAAAGTGTCTGTGGCGACACACTGCACAACAAGCAATCCAAACCAGACACAGGCCACAGGGAAGTCCAAGCAGCTGTTGGTCGTAGCAGTTCTCTCTGAGCATGTTGTACTGTAATCTTAACTGCAACATGACACACGGCAGCCACTTTTTGGAAAAGTTATGTCTTCATCTTTCAATCTTTTTAATGTGAGTTCACTACTTGGGGGTGCTGTGGAGGAATAGTGAGCCAAATGCTGCGCCTTTCTAATGAACCGGCGTGAACAGTGACTGACTAGCTGGCCCCTGTACAGTCTAATTTACTATTCTCTTTGTCCTGTGAAAATCTACAGTGCTGGAATAACACTAATGCATTTCAAGAGCTCCTTTGTGTATGTTATAGCACAGTATTTGAGCACCCTTCAGTGAATGGGTCCAAGCATGGCCTTAATCTGGCTCATTCATGCACTATTTCTCTATAAAACCTGCAAAGGCACTATGATCACACAATTCTCAGATCCTTTGACCAACACCAGATTACCTTAGGAATGCTAGCCAATCAAAAATCAGGAAATGGGCATACTTCACAGTAAAGCCTTGTCTAAGTTTTGTGGTCATTTATTGCTGCTGCAGCCTTTTATAAAATAATTTACTCATTTTTTTTTTAGCTATATGGAAGGGTTTGAGAATGGGGGATGCAAAAGTCCCAAAAGATGAATTTTATAGTTTTTGTGAGTTTTCATGGAAAAAGGAGATTTTTTTAAATCATTAGTTATGAATATGATTCTTATAGGAATTTCCTCTCAAACCTATTTGTACTGATGAACAATAATGTTTACTATTTTGACAGTTCAATATAATCATGTGATGTGTAAGGCTAGTCTGGGGAATAATGAGTTCATATCATTTGTTAAAGTGATAGCAAATATGTTGCATAAAATGGTTTATATTGTATTTCTACGGAAACAGCATGAAACTGTATCCTGTGTTTGCTTTAAATGCATAGTTAATGAACGTGCAATCAGTCTTGATGGAGGGCCAACTAAAAAGTTGGTTAGTTGCATTGTTATAACAATATTCTTCTGCCTGTTTCTGTTCATAATGCTGTAAATTGTTATTGGAAAAAATTAAGTCCTTTCATGATATATAAATATGTGTATAACATTAAATAGAAGTATTACTGATTAATGACACTAAATGAAGCTGTGCGTGCAGGTGATTGAAAGAGAAGCTGTGATTGTCACTAAATTTAAATTGCATGTTAAGATTTATGTTTTCTTTTATAACACCTATGAACCAAAAGGGCACTTTATTGATCACTCCAAGGTTATGTGAGTATTGTACATCTTATATCATTAACATGAATGTGATTCTTTCTTTCCAGTTGGAGCACTTACTTGGTGCAATATACAATAGTCTAAGTCTTAGCTGCTACTAACAATAAAACAGATTGACAGAAGTGATTTGGAAGCAACTATTTCTTTTGTACTTTCCTGCTTAAAAATCCCGGCCTTCTGTAAAAAACAAAAAAAGTTAAAGGTTCTGTTTTTATAGAGAAGTTTCTTTTTTATTCATTGGTCTAAAATATCACTTTACTTCTCCTGTTCATCAACTCTGTGGTTCTTGTCATTTTTGTCAAATAAAAACGAAACTTCTCAGTCTGTTATCTTGTTTCCGTTTGTAAACCAGTGGTTCTCAAATTGTGGCATATGTATGCAAGCTTTTTGGTAAGCGAAATTGGCGATGTGTCCCTAATTCAGATCTGATTTACCCCTAATTTAGATTTGTTAGTCCTAGTATAGGTCTGGTTTAAATCTGGTGGCACTCAGAAGGCTTAATAGCTTATTTGGTGGTAAGACACATTATTTAAGATGTTAAATGATTTTAAGTATTTATTTTAAAATTGTATACACATTTTCTCACAGCAGTGGCTGAAGGGGCTGCCCTGCAAATCAATGACATTTCATATATCCAGTTTGTGTTTGAGCACGTGCTGTGGTCAAGAGACCTCCGTTCATTCACTCAGACAATCAGGGAGTTATCAGCTTCAAGGACAAGTAAATAAAAGCCACCCAGCCACTGTGGGACATTCATCAAAACCTCTTACCCCAAAGAGATCACAGAGCGGGAGCCAACCGCATTTAAGATTCACTTTAACTCCCAGGTCATAAAAAAAAAAAAATCTGAATTAAGTACCTGTTGCTTCTGTTGATTTGTAATGAGGATTTATGGTAAACTTAAAACGGCACTTGCAATGAAATATCGATATATTAACAAAAACATAAAATAAGACAACAACTAATTTAGACATACAATAGCATGTATACTACTACCATATAGATTAAAAATCTATAAGTATTTAGAAATGTTGACTATCATAACAGTATGTCCTTGAACATTTGATCTTTTAGTTATAAAATAGATGTGAGCCTTGTCACCAGAGTTGGGCAGCTTTTGTTCTTGTCTCCTTTTTCCCTCCAGCCGTCAGGGTCGATCGATACTTCCCCTGTAGCTTATCACTGATGTGGTACTAGCTGTTTGTCCAAAGCATACTGTGTCTACATAAAGAGTTGGACAGAACTGTGCTGGACCCCGCATGCACCATGAACCACCCCATGGACCTCCTCTGTGTGGTACACTCTCTTGTGGACTTTAACTGTTTGAATATAAGAAAAAACTGGGGGGAGAAGAGTTGGTCACTATTAGATTGAAGCAGCAGAGAGAAGAGAGCAGTTCTTGGGAGAGATGACGGTGTGGGATGCCAAGGTGAGCTACACTAACTGTAAGTATCCAGGTTGAACATTTGCATTTGATTTAAATCTTTATCATTTTATAGTCTACTTATGCAATTGCTTCTGCATTTATTAAGAAAGGGTCAAAGGTCAGCATATTTTCATATTTGGTACAATTTATTACCTGGAATACAAATATAACAAATAGCTAAATATATTACTTGCTTTTTATATGAAAATCTCAATATCAGGGAGTATTTTCTTTGCAAATGAAAGTATTGTTAAGCCACACACATTCCACACAGTCAAGTAAACACAGGTGCTCTCATCTCACCAAAACTAGACTGTACTTTGACCACCACTGATATTGTTTTGTTTTCTAGGCTTCTTCTCATCATTTTCTCCTGAATATTCCAATCTGCTCCAGAGCTGTGGAGTGTGACAATGGTGTTTGTGTCCTGATCATCAAACGCCATTATCACGCTAAATAGCTACAGTGAGAAAAAAAACATCAGTGAACTTGTTCTTTTCTTGTATGTATGAGAAGACTCCTCGTAGTAAAGCTAAACTATAGAAGCACATGATATGATACATATGATACTATAGCAGCACGACGTGACACAGTTTTATACTAGAGGTGAAACTCACAACAGCCGACATGATGATTCCTGTTATAGCACACATTTGTTTTTGCCTTACAGAGATGTGCTGTTTTTACCACCTGCTATTGTCCTACAGATAGGTCAATAATGTTTTAATGTGACTGCAGAAAAAATTTAATGTCTGTCTTTTATTCCTTTATGGCTTTGTAAGTAACATTGCATTCCATCCTTGACATTAGTTTGAAAGTTATTTGCGAAAGTAATTGTGTATGGCACATGAACTGTGGTGCACATTCACACCTGCACCTTCCACACAACTGTTTGTTGAATGAGTAATTACAGTATAAAATCGAAGAAGAAGTGACGGTAGGCTACGAGTAGTCTTTGTACACAGACTAGTACACACAGGTTAAAATCAAAGTGGTGGTTATACACTACTTCAAAAATAGTTTTAACATCTGCAAAAGAGAGACTAAAAAAAAAACTGTTCACATTTCAGTACTCATTTACAAAAATTATATCCTATTAAATAGACAGTACAATTAAATTAAAGAATAAAGAAAACATACAAATGTGTTGCATTGCAACCAAAAAATAGGGATGCACCATTATACTGTAATTAACGTCATGATGTTTCTAGCATCAGTGGAAAATAAAATTAAAAATGTATGCATCCCTAAAAGCCAAAGCTAAAGTAATGTTATTCAATCAAATATTAAACGCTCATTAATTTAATGAACTATTATTTGAAACATCACGTTACTGTCAAGCCACATGAAAATGCAAAATTTCAAGTGTTTCATCTGTCACAGTTTTGTTTTTCATCATCAGACACACTTTTAAAAAGTCTTTTTCAAATAAAATGTTTAAGAAATTAAAAGTCTGTTAGCTCAGCTGTGGCCTCCACCCACTTATGACTTCCCCTTCAATGAAGGCCCGAACATCTTCTTCTTGGGGGTAGCCCCAGGTGGATCCTTGGACTTGGGAGCTGGTGCAGTCTTTTTTGGCTTTGGTTGCAGAGACTTAAGTCCCAGAATTTCACAGTATGTGTTGCACTGATGCAAGGCTTTGAACTGGTCAATAAAAGATGTGGCACAATTTCCTTTGAAGCCTTTGTACCTGTTTAAGCAAACCCATGTTAGAAATGTAATTTAATAGACAGACATCATTGTATACATACCAGCCATATAAACTAATGCTTACCCTTTCTTACCAGTGGCAATTCCAACATCAGTGAGCTTCATACCAACACCTATAAATATAAAACACGTTGCATTATTACTACTTCAGTAGTTAAGGATATGGCAGGAATTGTTATGTGTACCTTGCATATCAGTGACAAGAAGGTTGCCATCAGTGTGGTGGTAAACCCAGTGTTGGAATGCACAGCATTTCTGTCCCGCCTCAGAGTCCTTCCTCATTAGGTTTATTTCTTTGCCATCCTTTACTGAATACTTCACAAAATCTCCAAACAGCTCCTCTTCAAGAGTGGCATAAGGTATGTCATTGGATGGCCGGTGGACCAGGTAAATGGGAATTATCCTTTATAAACCACAGCAAACAATTATTATATTTATATATATTATATTTTGTCCTACAATGAAAAGCAAACTGTTTAGATCACAGTTTCTTACTCTGGGACTGGTCCAAAAGCCTCAAAGGACTGAGCCACATCAGTGTATGCTTTGATGTACTCCCTGGCAGTGTTCTGCACCTGACACTCCTGACAGAAAGAATCAAAATCATCAACCGGTATTGAACTGATATGCTCTTTAATGCATTTCTTTATTTCTTAATTTTTTTCTTTACACAGAAAAAAAATGTGTGGTCACGTGGTTGGCTAAGGCTACAGACTAGAGATGAAACCATAAGTTTATGGACGGAACCCATGAGATGAGACCAAAAGTTGCACTGAAGCAATCATTTTGCATTATAACCTATTTTACGTCACCGATATTTTAATAGCTCTTTACTGGGCAATATAATTATGTCTTTGATAAGCCTAAAATTGTAATTTGTAAGATACCATTTTAATCATGCTTTTTTATTTAGTTTTACAAATGTTCATGGGTAAAGTGCTGTCGTGCTATTTCGTGTACATTTTAATTCACATATTATATAGTATAACTTATATTATGCTATAACATAATACATGTAGCCTAACAATGGCCCTACCTCCACGGCAAGATTGAAGTTTTTCTGCACAAGTTCGTCGTTGTTGTTGGTTCCGTAGCTAATGGCGTTGTGCACTTTAAGCACACAGGCGTGTCCTGGCACCAGCAGTGGGACCTGTCCTGCCTGCAGCGTGGTCCTGAAGGCCCGTCGGTGCATGCCCTCTCCGAAGTGGATCTTCTCAGTGACAATGCTCGCAGAATGACTCTCCCCAAAGTATTGTTCAGACAGAAAGTCCTCTTTGAACATCAGTCTGGAGCAGTGAATGCTCTCCTCCTCATGGCCCACCTCAACAGGAACAGCTGGAGAAGGCACATCACTTAGTGGGATTGGTAAATTTACAGTATGTTTTAAATTTGTGTTTAGACTTACCAGGAGTGGTTTTAGAAATTGTTGGGACGACAATCTCACTGAGCACTGTATAGGAAGCTCTCATTATTATTTTAAATAATATATAATTATGACGTTAAGTATATGTGCCGCTTACATTCATAGGTTAGCAAGAAGTCCAGGGTGACTTTTCCATGTACATTTTTCAGTTCACACTGGTACTTGCCCAAGTCTTTGTGGGAAGCATTGGAGATGGTCAGCGATATTCTACTCTCATCCCCTGCACTTCAAGAACAGGTAAATGTGTCAAAAGGAGTTACTTTGAGCTTTCTAATGAATGATCTTGTATTATAACCTATATAAGAAATACCCCACCCTACTTAAAAATATCATTCAAGAGCTACAGCAAAGTTCATAAAATTAGTGATGATACTACTAAAAAAATTGATCTAATTCTTAAGTAAATCTAAGTTAGTAAATGGGACATTTTACTATATCTTCATTAGCCCACCACTCATAAAAGTATCTGCTGTCCAAGTGATTTGTAGTTTTGAGTGTGAGGTAAGAATAAATTGTATAAAAAGGTAAACATAAAATACCTCCTCTTAATTTCAGTCAGAACATCGCTGTCTTTCCTCCATGTGACTGTGTAGTCAGTGAGAACATCTGAAAACTGACACCACAGACAAAGGCTCTGGGGGTCTCCACTCACAGACACTGCCTGGATAGGTTGCACAACCTTAAGATCTGCAAATGAAAGTATTTGTATCACTGGCCCTCAAAAATCCTACTAACTGGTAAAAACAATAAAAAAAACATTTACCTTGCTTTGGTTTAACACTTTTCTGCTTCACTACTTCGCTGTATGCTTTCCTGCGAGTTGCCCCAGCATCAGCCTTGTCTTCCACTGTTTTTGATGTGTCTCCTTTAGTTAATTTAGATTCCAGAGAACTGACCAATTTTCCAAACTTATCCTGTGACAGGCGGCGTTTTTTAATCAAGTCATCATCGTTGGTTGGTGCACTTGTATTTTGGGACAATTTGTCTGGACAGTTTTGTGGTGTTTTAGTCTCTGCTTTCTCTGTCTTTTTCTGTATAGCCCCTGATTGGTCACTGTCCTTTGTAACTTGTTTCTCTTTAAGTATATCAGTTATGGCTTTGTCAGCTTTTGCCTCATTCTCTACTTCAGTCAGCGATTCACTTGTACATTTCCCTAGGTGTTTCTTTTTCTTTTTACTATGGCGTCTGCCGATCTCTTTCTGTGGGACTGCTCCCACCTCTATAACATTTTCTCCATCCTTATGTTCCACTCTGGTCTCTTGTTCTCCTGTGAAATTTTCTTTGAATGTACAAAGTGGTTGTTCAGCTCCATCATTACAGTGTAGGTTCTCCTGCTTCCTTAAGGATTGGACGCCATGGGAATGACCAACATGTCTGTCCTTTTTGGATCGTGTTTTGCCCTCCAAGGAGGACTTGTGAGTTCTGTGTGGCATTCTTGCAACAGAGGTTTTTGAAGCCAAAGGAACAAAAGGGTCATACAAGTCCAAAGTTAAGCATGCTACCCGTTTTTCCAGACAGACTGTGAAATGATCATTTGATATTACTGCCAAGTTTAAAAGGTCTTTACTTTCTTCAAAAATAGTTTTAGGTTTATGGAAAGAACACTGTGTAACTTCATCAGATATTAGGTCTTTTGAAGAATCTGTTTCAGTTTGCTGTGAGCAAGTGATGTCCTCAGTACTTTCTGAAGAGAAGTCAGTAATACCATCTGAATTTGGCTGGCAATCAAAAGCTTCATTGGGATCATAAACACTGTCTCTTTTGAGAGCCCATCTAGTCGCCTCTTCGTCTCCATTTAAACTGCTGCTTGCTGCCTGAGTGACAAGGGAGGAGCCAATACTCACAGGAGCTGAGGGCATAATAAACTTAGGACTCCCCCACAGTGGCTCCACCTGACATGCTCCATCAAGGTCTGCTAAAGTCACATGCACATTCAGCCCAGGGTTACTGTCCTCTTCGGGCACGTGCACGTTTGTTGGAGTGAGTGTACTGAGAAAATTAAAAGCTAGTGCATCGTTCCCTTGATGTGCGACCTTGAGTGTCTTCGATGAGGCACAACTTCTTTCAATATCCCGCTCAGACGCCAAGTCCAATGAAGAGAAACTGGGTTCATCTTTTACCTCACACTTGTTGTCTCTATGGGGCTAGAATAAAAATATATACTTAAAAACAAAAAACATAAAAATCATCACTGTATATTTCTGAAAGGACATTCATGCTATTGATCTCAAAAACATTTTGTTATTAAACACATACCTTTGTGTAAAACCCCAAAGTAAAACCTCCATGCTTCTATTAATCCATATCATGTATCCAACATGCAAAAAGGATTTTCTCTGTCTCTGTAGTTCTTCACTATATCTATTGCAGTCAATCTAATGAAACAAAAGTGTGTGGGCCAGTGGACCTCTTGCGTTTTTAAAGAGGGTGCAATGGGTGTGTTAAAGGGTGCACTGGAAAAGAGAGAGAGCACTGTAGAGGGTCACGTTACAACCATCAGCTGTGCTGTCCTCTCACCCCTCCACCCTGACACGCCACTGATGCATGCTATTATCATTGAACTCTTGGCTATTATTAGATGCCATTTCTGTCCATCTGAAGTTTTCACTTAAGCACTCCTGTTTCCCCTTTCACACACACACACACACACACCTGTCGGTTTGGTAGAGAGGAGCCAAATCACATCTCAAATAATAACACAATCAGACTCAGATGAAGAATAAATGGCCCTCATCCAATGTAATGTGACTGTTGCTTAAGGTCAGATGAGCAGAGACATTTGGAATTGCGCACTGTGTCTCATGACTGGCTATCAATACAACGGCAGGTATGACAACACTGACAAGGACAGGAGTAAAAAAAAAAGTCCTTGATGTTCTTTCCGTAGTGCCAGCTGTGTGGGAATGTAGTCATTCCTTTATCTCATGGGACAAATACATATTAAATTAATTAAGGAGAGTGTCAAAATCACTAAATGCACATGCACATATTCCAAACAAACATGCATACTTGAAGGCACACAGTCTTAAATCATCCTTACCTCACAATAGAAAAGACCTTTGGATGCTCTCTCATATTCCACATCTGTGTCCTCTACAATGTTCAGAACCACGTCACTGCTTACATTTGTGTCAGATGAATCCGATCTTCTGTGCAGCTGACCTGTAACTGCTTCAAATGTTGGCCCTGGTCCCACAGAAAGTGCAGTTTTATCGTCACTGTATGTGGTGACCTCACATGAACTCTTGGATGGTTGTTTGGGCTTAAGCTGACATCTGATGAGCTCCACCTTTGTTGTACACTTTGGCTCAATACCTTCTTTCTCTTGAATCTCACCTCCAAGACAACAGCTCAGGCAGCTCTGTTCCAAGAAGGCTGAACTTTCTGTATTGCTGTGTGAGTCTAAAGGCTTGTCTTGGACTCCCATAATGGACTGATCGAGAATATCTTCTGATGTTTTACTTTGTTGTCCTATTTCAATCTGAGTGGTTACCTCAGCAAGTGCCTGTGTCAGAGCATCTATCTCTGCTCCTATCTCTGTGAAGGCAGCAGTGAGGTCTTCCGGTGGAGATGAGATAATGTCTGCCCAGTCAGAAAGAGCGCTAGCCCAGCTATCTACTGACGACCACCTCTCAACTGGGGCCCCCCAACTTTTGTTGTCATCAAAGGACCAGCCAATCATGTCACAACCACTTGGACTGTAACCTGATCTTTGTGTCTCTTCTGAAGGGACAGAAAAATCACTTGTCGTGTTGGACATTGATTCTTGCATCACAGATGATACACTCAAATATCCACTCTGTAAATTTTCACCTGCAAAATACTGGCAAGCATCAAGCCACATTTCTATAGGACTATCATTTCTCATCGTCATACCAATAACCTCAGTGTTCTCGTGTGGCACATTAGAAGCGCCCACAGCAGGTGTTTCTACGCTCATACTGTCCCGCTCCTCTGACTCATACTGGACTATTATCTGATCATATTTGGTCACCACAGATGAATCACCCACTTCTGAAAGTGTTGTAAACTGTATTTCTGCCGCTGTTGTATGTGACAATGACACACACTCTGAACATTTAACATCTCTGGGACCAGGATGAGAGCACGGGGGAAAATCTTTTGATTCATTTTCAAATATGTAGAGATCTGAAAGAGGTGCAGTTATTAATTCACCCTCTGAACCATCTGAATGATGTGATAAGGACCTTAGTAGACCTCCAGCATCACAGTCATCTGACTTAAAACTGGCACTAAACATAAAGTCATTGACACTCAGACTAGATAAAATCCCTGCTTTAGACGGCACAGTGGCAGGTGCATTGGTCATAGATTTGGATAGAGCAGCTGCCACAGGGTCACTGCTTTGGCAAGTATTTGTTCCATCCGGAGGGACTGCAGGTTGTGTGAAATCACAACAAGCCCACTCTAGTACATCTTTGTCATCTGTGGTACTTTGGGAGCAAAGTATGAAGTTCTCAGACATATTCAAAGGCTTGTTCAAATGGGCTCTGTGAGTATTTTGTTGTAGAGTTTCAGCATCTAGCAGTGTAGTGTTTTCTTTAGTACCAAATGCATGTGACGTATCTCCAGGCAGTATCTCAGACACAGTGCTTCCTGGTGGACATTGTAACTCAGAATCAGGGTTGACATCTTGGTCTTCAATGTCCGTGGCTATGGACAGAGGCTCAGGCTTTGTTTGGTCATCTTTGCAGAATATGAGCTCCATTTCAGCATAAGCGTCTTGAAAAAATTGCAGTAAATCTCCAGTTGAACCAAAGTTTAGTACACAGTGCCTAAAATGTTAACAAAAAACACTTAATGCAGTCAAAATTGTAATATACAGTGTATCACATGTATTAAACATGCAGTGATACAAGAGTTATTGTTGAAAAATTACTGTTTCTGCTTCTGTCACAGTTGATTAGTTTAGTATTGTGATTTGTAAACATTATTTTTTAACATTTTAATTTCTGTACCTTTAACATATTTAAAGAAATGGTGACACCAAATACTTAGTTTCTTTTTTCAAAATCTGTAAAAAATTGAAAATGTATAAAGAAGGGGACTAAGTGAGTGTGACGTCATCCATAGCATTTGGCTCCAGTCAAATGAAGCTTGCGATGCTAAATGTTACAGGAGCGAATGTGGAGCCAGTCTCTAAGAATAGTATTTTTTGACAGATAAAATAGCGAGAGAAAAAAGAACAGGATCAAGTAGAGTGGGTTAATACAAACATTTTAAGACCAAAATGACGAGGCTCACAGCAGCAGTCACAGAGAGAGGGATGACAATATTCCAATGTAAGTCAATGGGAGCCAGGATCAAAAGCAGCCGGACGAGCCCACATGTGAACTTCCTATTTGGAACATATACAGTCTATGCTTGAAACCCACATATTTTTATCTAAATTACATGGATCATAGAAGATAAATTTGTCATTGATGTGAAGGTCTGCCCTATGATACACAAACAGAGGAGTTGTGGCACAGACACTGGAAAAATACCAGTACATCTTCACCCATGACCTGCATTGGTCACATTCCCCATGCACTGAAGGGCGCTTGACTCTTCAGCCCCCAGTGTTTACTACACGATTTATACAATTCTGCCATGCACACTACACTACAAGCATTTGACCTGCAAAACAACATAAACATCTTAAATGCACTTGAATTACAGCATGAAATATATGCACTCGTTCAACACATAATCAAGGAAAGATGGACTATATCCGTTATGTTGTGCTTCATTGGTGAATTAGATCTAATCTGTGCTAACACTAAAGCTGTCAGCACAGAAGACCAGAATATGCAGTAGTATCACTGAGCCAAAATAGCTCCATTCTCCGTCACACAACACTGATAAGTCCCCACATCTCTGGGGCTTCTGTCTGTTTACTTAAAAAGCATCGAGACTCACATAAACTTCAGACATCAACAGGCAAAGGTTACATTATTAAACCCATTTCAATAACATATGGTACCAGACAGTAACTGCTGACAGAGTTTTCAACTGTGTCACCCTTGATAAAGTTCAGAACCAATATTTATCACTTCAGTCTTTCCATGCAAGCTCCAAGAACACTATAACACTTAAGTTATTAGAATCATTGAGGATCCCCCAGGGACATTTCCAGCTGTGCATGAGCCATACGTACCTTTTTCATTGCGGTGAAGTGAAGAACCTATGAGACTTGAACATGAGCTAAGACTTAGTGGATACACTCGGGGTGAGGGACTATTTTTAACTGTGGGCCCCCACAAGTACAAAGTCGGTTACCTGATATTGGAGACGTGCCGATCTTCAGCATTTAACACTGGAGATCTATATTCACGTTTCTGACCTACTTTATTTGCAGTATCCCATTTATAACACCTAAGTTGTTTTTTTTGTTGTTTTTTTGCTTGTAATCTTCTTTTGCATCACCTTTAATACATAACTTGTAACTTGTTGTACTGTGAAAGAACTAAACATAGAACTATTCACATCTTAGTCAGAAAAAAATATAATAATTATTTGTCTAATATCTCTGTGTTGTCTTCCTATAAAACTACCAAACTAAAGTATGATTCCCATAAAAAAAAACAACAACAACATATTACTCAATACTTCGACTTGTCTGAATCTATATCAGAACTATGATAACTACCCTTATTATTTATGTATTGTATATGTACATACAACAGATGAATCGATTGTTAATCGATTGTTAAAATAGTTGTAAACAACAATTTCCGTAACTGAATAATCACTAATTGGTTTATACATATGTTTCAAAACATGTCATGAGATGACAGAAGAGGTTTTATGAGTGACTTCACATCAGTTTTATATGGGTACAATTTAGGAAAGGCTCTTCACAAGCTATTCACAAAATAACAAATTAATTGAAATAATATTTGCTAGATCAATTAAAATAATAGTTTGTAGCTTTATATGCATGTATGTTGTTCTATGTTTTTTAGTGTTCAACGGAGTAAAATGCTGTAGAGCACTGAGGCCTTTTCTAGTTTGACATTTATGTAGTATGATACACTGTGTACAATGTACATGTTTTTGCCACATTTGATTTTGCTCAGTGTGCTAAACAAAAATGTGCATTAAGTGGCTTCATATTTAGATTTTTGGGGGTTATGCTGTGTCTTATAACCTAAATATGTTTGTAATACTTGGCCAAGAATGAAATTAGCAAGGATCTTCAGGTAACAAGGAGAGTCCATAATTTTAGTGAAACATTTCTATTTTAGAGAGTTCTTAGATATGTTTTATGACAGCAGTTGCAAAGTTGTGGTCTTTCTTGTGTGATTGTCCCACTGTGTGACTCATAGGCCCATTATAAACACTGCTGTTGTTGCTGCTTCCTTTGTAATAAAAAAACACTAAAGTTATATCCCCCTGCCTCTGGAGGTCAGCACTGCCCCAGGGGTGAACACTGCCCCCAGGGGTCAGCTTTGCTAGGCAGAAGAGTGGTTGTGTTTTTTTGTCTTCGTCTGTCATTGTTATGTAACACTTTATGTCCTTACACCTGTTCCTTTTGGTGCCTTGTAAAATTAGTGAGCAACAAGGTGGGTATTCTGGGACTGTTCACACAAGTTGTTTATGCTTGACTGTGTATGTCTTGGTCTGTTTATGGTTTTAAAAACATTTCTTATGTCTGATTCACTTTTTTGTGAATAAGGTGGCTTGTTAAATGAGTAGAGGTTTAAACTGATTGTAGATAATTGAGCTTAATAACATAACACCTTTTATGCGAGGTGTTTTTAGATCACATGTGTAAAAGAAGGTGGTCAAGTATTTAATCTCACATGACAGTCACATGATCACACATTTGAAAGTGCTCTGCCAGTCTCAGATATATTGTGCCATCTTGAGCATGTTGTTTTTAGACTCTTGGATTTTACACGGCTATGTGGAATCACGTTGTCATGGAGAGAAAAGTGTCGTCTTACCAAAGATATATTTTTACTCCATGTTGTTGCTCAGTCTGCCTACCCACAACAGGCCTGGGGGGGGGACAGGAGCAAAGTCAGGGAAATGCGTGCGTCATTACAACTGTTTGTGTGGATGACACATAGAGAGGCATGTATGCTCAAGGGAAGCATTCAATTACATTATGATTCAATGACACACTATGCAACAGGGATGCTTGTTTGGTGGTCTAACTTCTGAGGTGACAGACTGTGAATCATAAGTTTGTAATCAGTATTTTGCTTGTGATATTATGGAATTTATGTAATACATTTTTATACGTGTAGTATTTTTGTGTAACACTGAAAGCTGAACATTGTGGGTTTATTGCATTTGATTGAATCTCAGTTTGAGTCGTTGGACACGCGCTACATGTTGCACAATGGACGTGTCTTTGTGCGTCATGATCAGACACTCAAAACCTCACATATCATGTCACATATCATGAACTGAGTCACTTGCAATTTCAGACTCACTGCCATTAATATATATCTTTGCTGCTTGTTATGCTGTCTGTCATTAGCAACAAATTGTTCAAGATATGTAAGTTTTTATTGCACACTGTTGCTTTGTCAAGTAATTTAATATCTCATTAGATCACAAAACACTATAGTTTGGAATTAAGTTGTTGCTTGTTTCCGTGTATTTATGGTCTTCAAAAGAACATATGGTTTTTCTACCAGCACACATAACACATATGCAACCACTAGAGTAAGCGCCACATTGCCAAGAAACAGGTACATCTGTAAAAGAAAAGACCCACTGATTCAAGTTGACCAATCACCTGAAAGAAGCAATACTGATGTCAGAATTAGTTATTAATTCACTTACAAAATTAATGTCTGAGTAGTGGATTGGTGTTTCCTGTAAGCCAATATAAATGATGATGAGGAGTGGATGCGTCAGGTAGCATGCAAAGCTAATATTGGAAAATGGCATCCAAAACCGTGATGATAGTAAAGTATTTACAACACCTTGAAGAGAAACAGGGAATAATAAGGTTTATCTTTAAAGGGTGTTTTTGTTTTTTTGGTCATTTCATTTCTTATTACCTTCAGAATGTTTAAATGTCACATGAGCAGTACCTCTACTCACCTCCATAGCCCCCCTCACATGCCAGTATAATCCAGGTGATAGCCAATGCCCACAAAGGCCTGTGCAGTCCTTGGTAAAGAGCATGTGGTACAGAAGGGTGAGAAGGGGCCTCTCTCAGGATGTATGAGAGTCCAACCAACAGGGCCAAGCCACTAAAACAGCATAGCCAGCCAACTACTGCTTTCCACTGAAATATTTTCAGCATACATAGTCATGCATGTTATTGTTTTTTAAATTATTTTATTTTGCAGCCAACTGCAATCCGAAAATATACACACCTTTTGATTAAGAAATGAACCTTTTTTAGTAGTCAGAAAGATTCCTGCCACAATTCCTATCAAAAACGGACCATATCTTGTGTATGGCCTTAAATAATAAAATACGTATTTTTCAGATGTCCTGAAAGCAAGACAAAATATTCAAATAAAAATATTAATTTGTAAATACTTTCTTTACTTACATTATTGTTGTGTGAAAAACTGGAAGATGCCAGAGTGCAGTTATTACTGAACTTGTCACAGTTGTCAACAACAGGAGCCCACCTGCCACTATTCCGAACACACTTTTGTTTCTGATGAACAAAATATTGTTGGATTAAAATCTTATCTTATTTAAAACAAAGTTTCTAATCTTATTAACTTACAGTCTATAAAGGAAGACCAATAGAGGAGTGGTTGTATAGCACTGAAAGTCCAGGGACAGGTACCATGTCCAAGGAGCACACTGCAGAGGACACACTCAAATGTACAGCTGTGTGTGCTTATAATAGTGTAGTATAATAAGTTTAGAATATGTATCTTACACTTACAATTTCATGATCAGGCAAAAGGTTGCTGATCAGTAGTAAGTTAGCCCACCAGTATGACTTACAGTCCATTATTGTGTTTACAAATGGAAACCAGTAAGGTCCCCAATGAATCACTGACATAAGGCCAATAGTAACACATGTTATAAATATATGCAGAGGCTGAATCCTAGGAGCAGAGATACACGTGTTGTGACATTTTTTCTTTAAAATATTAGCGATAAAAGTATAGTGTGGTGAACCTTTTGATTCTGCTGAAGAGGTAGTGGGTCACAACACTGACACTTAGTGTGTCATCAGCCCTTTGGATGGAGCTCAGCAAAGACCTGGCACTTAGTAGACCTCTGCAACAGGAAAATGTTATAATAATATTTGTCTATATGTTTCTGTAATATGTCTAAGTGATATGTTTAATCAAGTATTTTCATTCTCACCCTAACAACAGAAATGTGTCCACTGCCAGAAAGACAGGTCCACTGAGACTAAACACATACAAGGGACTGCTTTCAAAAGCTTTCTTCCAATTCTTATAATTATCTGTAAGAAAAAGCGGGAAAAGTTGTATATTAAAGCATGGGGGTTTACTTCTAAAGTTGACAGGGCTGTGTCTCTAACCAATGCTGGCAATTATAGGGTACTGTGCAGAGTGGCCACACATAATCCACAGCAGGCTAAGAACACGGATGCCATGTAGAGATGGATAGCCTCTCCCTGTGATAGAGGAGGAAGTGCTCAACACGCCCTGGGCAGTTGTCTGTAGGGAAAAGGTCTCTATGCAAAGGGACCCACTTAGCAGAGGAAATGTGTCTGTGGAAGACAATATCATATCATTTTCAGATAAGCATTTTTAAAATGTGATGACTTACGGAGCAAAAAGGTTTATATGTATATTTTGACTTTACTCATGTTCTCACTGTTGTTGAATGTGCTGCTGCCCTTGTTCTCTTGGAGTGCAGTTATAGAGTGTTTGTGTTCCTTACCACTGGAACTGT
>NW_026571082.1:0-25000 GCF_026225935.1 Boleophthalmus pectinirostris
ACTACAGCAGTAGTGAAGATGAGGGAAGTGACAACGAGGAAGAAGATGAGGATGGAAAGACCATTCGTAATGCTAATGTGGCTGAGCCTGAGATAGACTACAGTGCAGATGGAACATCTGTAAACACAGGTCACATGATTTACATTTTGCTTATATGTCTCAAATTTAAAGGACCCATATTACGCTTACTGATCTATATTATTATATATATTTGGATTTGTGTTTTGTTTCATTTGCACATGTTTAACACACAAATCCTGCATATTTAGACTGACTTCTTCTCCCAAACAGACCTTATGATGTGTGAATACAAGTGCTCTACTGTGTTTTTAATCTCCATACGCTTTCACTAGAATGATTTGGATAATTTCAGGCCTGAAATCTCTGCTGAACAAAAGGTAAAAGGAAGCTATTAATTTGAGAACTACCACTAGATGACATCATAAGGTGGAACAGAGCATTTGAGCTTTGGAGATGTAGACAGACTAATAAGGTAGGATTAGTCAAACGTGTGAATGAAACAAAACACAACTCCAGGTTTTGATCAGGTAACAACATTATAAAATATAACATATAATCACTTCTGAAAACACACTTTTACCTGTTGGCCTTCCTTTAACAGGTTTTAGCTTGATTTTATTCCTTATTTCTTTTTATTTATTCATTATAATTAAATGGATTGTTTGTATCATTGTTTGTTTTTGCTTTCTGTATGCTATTTTTTATGCTTTGTATTGTTCATTGCTGGTTGTACAGCACTTTGTAAACCTTGTTTTTAAAAGTGCTTCATAAATAAAGATTTATTATTTATTTATTATGGTTTAAAGCTCACAAAAATTCATTTTGCATAATATAGAACCTTTATGGGATTTTCAGTGAACTTTTTTCTTTTTTCACAGGACCAAAGGGTGTGATCAATGATTGGAGGAAGTACAAGCAGCTTGAGGTGGAGCAGAAACAAGAACAGAAAAAAGAAATGGAGAGATTAATCAAAAAACTATCTATGACTTGCCGCTCAGACCTAGATCAAGAAAAAGACAAAGAGAAACAAAAGGATATACAAGACAAGATCAAAGGCAAGGTAATGTATTGCTATTCACTGAATAAAATATATAATTTATAACTTGTATAAAAATGGTATGTGAATGGTAATTGAATGTGACTCACATTTCAGATGACTATGCAAGAGTATAACATGCTCCAGGAAGAGCAGGATGATGAAGACTTCCTTCAGCGGTACCGCATGCAGCGCATTGAAGAGATGCGTCGACAGTTTTGTCGAGGGAAGCGCTTTGCACAAGTCTATGAGCTCAGTAATGGAGAGGAGTTCTTAGAGGCTTTGGACAAAGAGGACAAAAGCACTCTTGTTATGATCCACATTTATGAAGCAGATGTCCCAGGGTGCGAGGCCATGAGTGGCAGCCTCATCTGTCTGGCTCAGGAATACCCACTGGTCAAATTCTGTAGTGTCCGCAGCTCAGCCATCAGCACCAGTGCGATGTTCAGGGACAGCGCTCTTCCTGCCCTGCTTGTTTACAAAGCAGGGGACCTCATTGGCAACTTTGTACGTCTCACAGACCAGCTTGGGGAAGACTTCTTTGCTGTGGACTTGGAGGCTCTATTGCAAGAGTATGGCTTACTACCAGAAAAGCCACCTACTGTCTCAACAATTCGTAATGGGGCTATTGTACAGACCGTTCAGAGTGATGATGACTCTGACCTTGATATAGATTAGATTTTTAAATGGGGAAGGAGCAATACATCCTCTGTACATACACTGTCTGCATGGTGTGTTGATTTGTTCTGTCTGTAAAATATATAATTACAGATACAATAACTGCACTTAACTTAGAGGCAGGTTTCTAAGGTAGTTGTGTGCATTTTTTATTTAAACTGACAAGGTAAATGCTTATATTTGAAATATGGTTGCCATTCTCTAGTTACTTAAATACTACTACTTGTAGAGGATAAATTATAAACATCAATTGTATGTGTTATTTTTAACATTATTTGTAATGTGTTGTAATTTGTAAATAAAAAAAGATTAAGCTTTTGAATACTGTGGTTTGATCTGTGAACTGTGCTGTTGCACTAAGTGCTTAGTTTCCAGTTCAGTAAATTCTCCACTAATTTGATTGGTCTAGAGCAAACCAATAATGGCATTAACACTGACAGCTCTGGGCTTGGTGAAGCTGAAGTTGAGTACAATCACCTATAAATAATTACGTTTTTTACACAAAATTGTATAAAATGATTTATTTAACTAGAGTTAGCCGAAGCTGTGTGTGAATAACAGCATTAGAGAGGGCATTGCAAAAAGAAAGACATGACATTTAGTGAGAGATGCAGCAGAGCCATGCAAGTCATGTCCACAAAAAGCCTGCTCCAACAGGAGATGGGTTTCTGCGCTGATCCCTGCCAATAACACAAATGTAATCTTTATATACTTTTTTATTTTAATGAATCCTATTAAATTTACTCACCATGTTGAGACCATTCATCCCACAAATGATCAGTGTTTTCATTGTGTACCATTTCGTTTTCATGGTGTCCAGGGTCTGCATGCAACACAAATGCTAAAGTCATGTACAAGATATATTAACGTCTTCAGTTATGATATTTTCTGCTAATAAAACTGATAAAACATCCAAACAAGATGGGGGATAAATTTAATGAATCAGTCTAGATCTAACTCAAATGTGAAGGATACCGTTGGAGTGATGAATAAGCATCCATTTTAGTTCCTTGAGAGCTTGAGTGAGATTCTCCAGCTGATCGTGAAGATGGATGTTCTCTTCTATCAGTTTATGAATAGTGTCTTGTAGTTCAAATGTCCTACTTTGCTGGACCAGCAGACATGCAAAAAACAGACTGAGCAACCCCATCACAAAAACAAATCAAATTTGATCTCTGAGAAGGTTGAGAGGAGGCTCTAACTATTTGTTCTGCTTCCAAAGCTGGAAAGTTGCCTGTGGCCTTCTCTAAAATCAATCTCATGTTTCTGCATCAGTGGTCACAGTGACAACACAACCATAAATTTGTACACTGTGTAATGTATTTCTCTGAACACAAATTGAAAACATGGAAAACCTACAACCTACTTTTAGGTTTATATCACTTGCTTTGTAGTATGAAGGCCTGCTCCCAATATGACATAGGGGCTTAGTATGGGATATCTCCCCTCCTTTACCAGGGCATCACTGAGCTTCAGCCTGCTGTACCAGAAAAAGCTAAAAGTGTTAGAGGTATGTTATATTGAACCAAACTTAACTTCTTATGTTGTAGTACTCTTTAAATGTTTACACAGATTATGCTATAAAATATGCAGAAAGTTGTTCAAAAATATGGAACATGAAACACACATTTACATGTTTTTCAGACCCTGCTCCAGGCACAAGATTAGACATTTACTGCAGAGTCCTTCCAGTTTTTTCTGTCGTTATGAGATGATGCACCTGTGGGTTGTGTTCACAATAGTTTTTACAAATTGTGCACTACAAATAATAGTGCCCTACAACTAATGACATTACCGTAGAAGGAGGCGCTTATGTAACTCAATAGGCAATTCTCTTAATTAGGTCTTAATGCTAAACTTTCTATTTTCCCAAACATTGCTCCTTCAGATTTTAGTTTTCCCAGTTTTGTGTTGTATCCATTGAAAATACATTTTTGAGGAAGGGCATTATTTATGCTATATTTGGCCCGAGCCAGTAACGAAGTAACTGGCGAGGGCTATTGTTCTTCGTCGGTTTCTTCTTATTATTATTTTTTTTATTCTTTTTCCCCACATTGAATCGCATTTTTGACCCCCTGAACGTCGACGAAAAGTCCCCAAACCGGGTATCAGATCGATCGGCCCGGTAAAAAATTTGATAAAATGGGCATCGCGACAATGCCCAAAGCCCCCCCGCTCAACAGCGCCCCCTTGAAAATGCACATTTTGAAATGAATGGGAGTCTGAGAGGCAAATTTTGTCGTACGGTCACGAAATTCGTAACAGTGATAGAACTCAAGGAGACAAGCGAAAAAGCCAATCATTGTGCACCCCTATGACGAACAGGAAGTCGGCCATATTGGATCAAAGATTCGCCACCGTTTTGACTTGGGTGTCTACAAAAAGATTCAAGTCCCCGGGGTTTGGTCCAAATGAGCTCAAATTTGACATGTCATCTACAGACATGAACTCACAGAAGTTGCCACATTTTTTTGGGATACTCCTTACGGTTTGCCCGTAGCACGCCGGCGAAAAACCTTCATTTCCTGTTTTTTCGGTGACCTGTCACGGCCACAGACATTGTCCTAGAGAACTCAAATTCAAATCACAATTGTGTGATCCAGCCTTGAATGTAATGAAATATGACATTTAATAAAAGTGAACTCTATAGCGCCCCCTAGCATAGACGTGAAACGCCAACATTATCGGATTTGTACCAAATTCGGGGATTTAATTCGATGCATGATTACAAGCAAAAAAGTCTATTATGGACATGATGCATTTTCCACGTTTGAGCCAGTAGGGGCGCAAACACCCCCCCCCCAAAAATAGTTACAACATGAATGCAGCGACAGGCTTAGTCTGATCGTGCTGACATTTGAATAAGAAATGCATGTTCACGGCCTGAATATAATATATTATAAAACATATGAAAAGTGAACTCTATAGCGCCCCCTACCATAGACATGACATGTCAACATTATTGGCTTTGTACCAAATTCAGGGAAGAAGTTCTATGCATGATTATGAGCACAAATATATATAACGAACATGGTGCATTTTCCGCTGTTGGCCAGCAGGGGCGCAATGACTCCTAAAAATATTTAAATGCGCATTATGGGATGTGTCTAATGGACGAGCTGTTGGCCTGGACGGATGTCGGGAAGAGACGGTGACGTGCTGGGGCGGTCGCGAGTCAGTGGAGGTCGCGTCCTTCCTTTCCACTTGGTTTTTAATTGAACCAAACACCATGACCCTAACATCTATGGTTCCAATAACTACAACCAAAACCAGCTCCTGCAGCAGCCGCTGCAGCTCTGTAAGTGAATTCTGTGGAAGGTCTGAGCCATCAAGAGGCATGACCTGTCCATATTCTGAGAATGAGAAAGACATTTCTGTGCTCTAGAATTGGCAACAAATATTCACGATTGTAGTTCCTTTTGTAAACCACAAGAAACAAAATAAGACAAGCATTATGCCCATATTTTTTTGTAAAAAGATAACATTTTGACATTGTAACTTTAGTACCCATTTTCTTGATGCACTAATTTTCAGTACAAATGCCCAAGACAAGAGTTGAATTTATTCCCAATGTTTATTTCAGGTTTACTGACACATTTATGCGGTCTTGGCAGCCCTGGTGCGCTTCTTTTTGACAACAACTGGCTTCTGACTTTTCAGAATAGCACTGGCACATCGCAGAGCAGCCTGTAAATACAAGACACATTACACAACGCTGCAATCTCACTTGATTAACAGTACTTCCAGTTACCAGAACATACCATGCGCAGATCTTTCCTGTATTTGCTTTTGCGAATGATGTGCCTCAGGCTGCTGAGAGTTGCACGGGAGTTCTTGTTGATTGTGATCTTCTCATAGGAGCTGGCAGGTTTATGCTGACCTAAAAGAAAAATAATGTTGCATTAAAACCACACTTCAAGTGTCAAGCATAACAGTAATACTGAACTAAAAGAATCTATGCCATAACACTGTGCTGTCAAGAGACAAACAAATTAACTACTCTTCATTATGTCTCAGTATCTCTATAAATACTATAAAAACCCAAACTAAAAGTACACATACACACAATAAAGACATCTCCACACACACTGCAGACGTACCTGCACGCTTCTTCAACACAACAACAACACCTTTGCCATCAGGTGCAGGCTGTACACCAACAGTTTTCTTGTGCACCAACCCATTAAAGCGGAAGGAGTTCCTGGACTTCAGGTTGTTAGGCTCCTGTAAAAAAAAATATAGTTCTCAACTACACGTATGGACTTGCTCAGCGCATCAGTTAGCTTGTGCCCTTACAGTGCTGTAGGTCTGTCCATTCCTCTTAATGAGGAAACTGGAGCAGTTTCTAATGACCATCCACTGCAAGTGGGACGACATGCTGTATCTACAATAAAGAACAATGTTCAATTACCAACTATATCAACAAAGTACAATATGTCCAGAATGTGAGTACATTTTTTCAGCTAAGATAACTCGAAGTTTAGTGAATGAGAGTTGAGTTAGCTTATTAGCTTCAGTTCATTAGGGCTACACGGCGCGGCCTGCAAAGCCAATGTTTATACTGAATATTTCTACGCTATATTCAGAGACATCTACTCTAATATGAGATTTATTAGACATACAAGGACACCGTCAATATAAAATAAAAACGTTCATTAGATTAAAATAAGATAAAAAAAACTACTTTTACATTGCTCTCCAAGCAAACGAGACGACCACGTTACCTTGAAGCGGAGGAAAGGAAAGAAGAGACCGGAAACCGCTTTACGAAACCAATGTTGAGGATCCTTCCGCGCCATAAAATACATTTTAAAACTTTTTTGTTAAAAGGAAAACAACGGAGTACAGTTTTGTGCTCCAAGAAATATTTATATTAGTGGGTGATGGTTTATTACGGGTACGCAAAGACTACCCAAATAGTTTATTACCTTACAGCACTGTATCTTCCAGCGGAAAAATACAAATTGCCAAACTACAGCCTACGTCATTCTTGTGCGCCTTTTGTTTATGTCATAACATCATCGTCAGATATTTGCATAATACTAAGCTTTTTCCTCTTTGGGAGAATTTTAGTTGACAGTTTGCGTGCAGTCCTCATATTTAACATGTCACTGTCAAGATGGTAGCAGGTAAGGATAATAGGAATTGGAATAAAGGTGAACACTTAGATGTTTTTTTGCGATTCTTATTTCATTTTATAGTCTTGGTGGCTGCCTTTCTTGAACAATGAATGACGAGGAAAATGTGGAAAAACTTGGTGAAGAGCTGTACAGTCGAATTTATAAACAACACAAAGACACTGCAGGGAAACTGACTGGTAAGGCTTTTTGCTGGGAATATTGGCTTTTTCCATCACTGTCTGTTGTATAAATACATATTTATTATATTGTAGGCATGTTATTGGAACTACCTTTTGCGGTCTTGGTTCAGTTGCTCCAGGATGAAGCTATGCTGACTGCTGCAGTAGACAAGGCTTTCAAAGCCCTCCAGGAGGCAACCAAACCTAGGTGTTGTAAAAGATAAATTATTCTTGCCAGCACATTTGAAATTTACTCTGAACTGTGTACTGTAGCCAAATAAAACTCATTGTTGAAGATGATCTCTCTACATCCTCTGATTCGCTGGGAGAACAACTTTTTGAGTTGGTGGAGCTTTACAACACAGGCTACTCACAGAAAATCACAGGTACACATCAACATCACAACATCAGTTAGTGTTTTTTCCTCTTGGTGTCATTTGACCTTTTCTTTCTTTGGTACAGGGATGCTTTTGGAGCAGCAAAAAGATGTAGTGGTAAGCCTCCTTTCAAATCCATCACTGCTTGAAGAGCAAGTGAACCAAGCTCTTGAGACACTAAAAAAGTAAGTTCAAATTTATATTTTCAGATGGTCACCATTAAAATGAACTTTACTTGCATCTTCTTTGTTCTCAGAGAAACAGTCAGAGGTCTCAATGACTCTTTAGATGTTGAGGACCCGGAGGAGTTTGGCGAGAGACTCTATTCCGCTGTACAAAAGATAAATCAAGATCATGCAAATGACATAACAGGTGAGTGCATGGGTGCACTGTATAACCCATCATTAATTATTTGTACTGATCTTCAAGACTTAATGGAAATTTTATTTCATTTTTTTCTAAATACATTCATATATTTTAGTTTTGTCAATTCATGTGTCTTTTTAGGCATGTTGCTGGAAATGGATCACACTGCTCTTCATCAGCTGTTGTGTGATAATATGTTGGAAGCTGCTGTTCAAAAAGCACTATCTGCACTGGGAATTAATTCAACTGAACACAAATAGTGAGGAAATGAATCAGGATCAGCTGATGCTTTTTATGTGGTGATGAGGATATTTGTACTTTTCCGAGAAACTGTTCTATACATTACTAGATTGGTTAATTACCAAAATGGGTATAGATTTGATACAGCCATTAATAGATGACACCAACTCCAGTTTCATTGAAAGTGCTACAGAGCTTAAAAATACATTTTATTTGCATTCATTTAGTCTGTTTTATATCATATATATACACAAGTAATTCAAACATTGGTTAAAAATACAAATTTGGACAAAAATGGTCTAATTTAGAGTCTGTTCTTTTAACTTGCACAAATTTATTAAAAACTAATTATCTTGTGAACATTAATTTACTTTCACATTTGAATTCATAGTGCATCTATCTAGTCTAGTATGCAGCAATGATATCTGTCATGGATACGATTTGATAAAGCTGATCTCACACACACACACACACACACACACACAATAATGCCTGCTGATCATAAATACATCTCATTTACACACATTTGGATAGAATTGTTATGTTAAAATTAAGTTTTATCCTGATCTCTGGAAAATAGAACAGTCTTTTATCTCACATTTCACAGAGACAAAAATGAAAGTTAACTTGAACGTTTAAATAAATATCTGGGGAAAACAACATCTTTGTTATCTTTCAGCATCATTCTGTCTCCGTTAAGATTCCTTTCCATCCTTAATAGTACCACTAATTTTGGTACTATGGGACCTCTCTAGTTATCAGTTAAAGCAACTGAAAAAAATTGAGGTCTACATAAGAAAATAAAAGCAATCTTACAAACTGCCACACATACAAAGATTATGAGGACTGGTCACCTCACACAAAGGGAATATTAACCAATTAACATTTGCTCATGACAGAACAACCGTCTCTGGATGTAAAGCCCTTCAATATAACACTATGCCAGTTAAAACACAGACAATGACAGATTATGAAATGGTTTGCATTGATAAAACCACTATGTTGCAATTATGCTTCTTCAAAATAAGATTCTTAAGCGGGTCCAAGTCCATGTGCTTTGTTACTTCAGGAAAAATGTCACTGTCAACAGTTGAAAGGTCTCGTGAGAATTACTTCATCACTGGGTACTGCCGCTGACCGCCCAATCGCCCAGATCGTAGTCCACTCCCAGATGGTGCACTAGGCTAAAAAAAAGGAAACCATACATAAATATAAATACAAATTGCTGGACACATCTGGACATCTGTGACACTGGAGAACTTACTTGTGCAAACTGTGCAGGGTTGTAAAAAGGGACACCTCCTGTGGGCATAGGTCCTGAAGGAGGATGACCCTGAGCAAAAACGTTGTAAATTAATATTGCACTTAGCTGATTAATTATAGAAAATGGAAAATCAAAGGATGAAAAGCAAGGGAATTGTATTCAACACAGTTAACTGAGGCAGCATTGACAACCACTGCTGTCCATGTTTAGTAACCAACCATGCATGAATTATGAATGTTAATGAGGCTGAATGTGTTAGTCATAAAAATAAGGCAGCCTTTCTACAAACTACAAATAGTTTCTCTAAAGATTTGATAAAGTCACTTTAATGCCTATACTTTGCACATACTTAAAGTTAGTCATGCTGTAAAGGATAAGGGAGGAAGGTTCTGGAGTGGACCGGCTGCAAACTTGTAGGTGCAAATGACAAAACATGCTTTATCCATGTGTTTGTTGGGAATAATAAACATGGCGTATCTACAACACAGCATAAAGTACCTGGTTTAAATGCTGACTCACTTCACGTGATAAAGAACTCATTGAGCTAGAACGCGATAGCTAAAGAGACGTAGAAAGAAACAAACAGCACATAAAACCAGTATTAACAATCTCTCATGCATTTAAATTGCTCCTTCTACCAGCCAGTTTAACATGAACTTCAGTTAGAAAGTGATAAATTGAATTAAAAGCTATGGCATGCAATCCCAAATTCCAGTGCTTATTTTAACACTATATTCACAACAAAGCACACACCGTTACATGAAAAGCTGAATGTCTCATTAATGGCAGGATGAAACAAGCATGATATAGAGGTGAACTGCTGGATCTTACCTCTCCAGATGTGGAGCCATCAGGCACAGAAGGCATCTCCGGAGCAGGTGGTACCAGCGTAGGGTTGTACATCTAAATATTATAAAATATTGTAAATGTTAACAGTGACGAATCATTAACTTAAAAGCAAATTTCAAAATGGAAACCTGGGGAATAGTGCTGGCATTAGGTGAATTTTGTTCTTGATTGCCCCCTTCATTGCTTTCTAAAGGCTGCTGATCGTCAGGAGCTGCAAGAGATGAAATACAGTTGCTAAACAAAAGGAAACTGGCACAGACCTTATATCTAAAACATAACAATCATAATAGTATATTAAAAACTTTTTTTGTTAACAGATAGCACAGACCTGAACGAGGCACAAATAGATTAGCAGGCATGGTCATTGGGGCGAGTGGAGCAAATATATCTGCAGGGGCCGGAACTGATGCACCAGATTTGTTGGCGGTCCTGCTGGGATTCAGGACATCCACATATCTGCTCTTTGTGCCTGTTAGGGGTAAAAAAATAAAAAAAAACATCACTGTAAATAAATCTTTCAGGGAAGTCCTAGAGAGGTTTAAAGAAATGGCTGCAATTATTCAAACCTGCTTTTCGGGAGAACATGTTGACAGGAGGACCGCCACCAGGAGGAGGGATAGATGCTGCAGGACCAGGAATTGAGCACATACTCGGGAAGCCAGATGGAGGAGGTGGAGGGGGTTTTGTCTGGACAATATATTATCATTTAATTTTTTAAGGTATAATACACTGATTACAGCAAATTTACAATACAGACCTCTTCCTCAGGCTCATTCAGATCTACCCATCTTTGCTTTTTCTCATCCCACACAATCTGATAATATAAAAGCATATATAATAATTATAATAAAATGTGAATGAAATGTTCAGGCTTCCCTGCTGTTAACTTACAGATTTGTTTTTGTCATCTGGTAGATGAGCTTCAGTTTTCCCTTTCCTGTAAAGCCAGTCTAGCCAGCCTCGCCCGCCACTCTATACAAAAGGGGATCTCAAATAAAACTGTATAAAAAAAACAATAATATAAATAAAAATACATACCTTTTTGGGTGAGTCTTTTTTAGCCTTCTTCTCTTCTTTTCTAGGCTGTTCAGGAATGGGGGGCGGTGGAGGAGAGGTTTGCTTCATAACAGAGTTGCTCCTTTCTCTTCCTATCGAATGAGTAGATGATTCTGATGTTGTACGCGATCTCCTTCCTGATGACTGCAAAGTGTCAAAAAAAACAAAAACAAAACATGATACTGATTTTGGAAGAGAAATGTTAATAAGTATTTTTATGTTAGTCAAAACTATTGTGCAAAACAATACATTAAAAAATCAAACAAATATAATCAGCTCACCACATGCATTGAAGACTGAGAAGTAGTTCTGGATCTTCTTCCGGGACCCTGATGTGCAAGACATTAAAATACATAACTTTCATCTACACAGTCTAGATACAAATAGCATTTACCACTAAATATACAGACCATATGTGCCATTTGGTCATAGAAGTCCATCTGAGGAGTTAAAGAGCTTCTGGGAGGAGAGGAGGATATTGTTTGCCCTGGCTGAACAATTGGGGGCCCCTGTAAATGCTCCACAGGTTGTAAATGTGCAGGAGAGGGAGGCATCTGTGTATTAGGAGGATTCATTTGTACTGATGGTGGTGGCATTGCAGGGCTGATGTGAGTGGGCACAGGGCTAACCTGTGCTGGGCCACCTGGATACATGTCAACCTGCTCTGGCTGAGATGATTGGAATTGTGGAGGGGCATATCCAGGGTCATGTGGAGCATACCCAGGGTAAGGCATCTGTCCTGGGGGTCCCGTCGGGGGTACGGGGTAAAATTGGGGAACATCATTTGGTGGCAAGAGTTGGGGTGGGGCCATACTGTCTTGTAGAATGGATGTTGGAGCTAAAAAAAAAAAAAAGCAAGGCATTTGCATTCATTTGTAATTTTTTCAAGGGTATACAAGAGGCATGAGACATACTACTAACCTGGAGGCATAAGCTGAACGCCTTGGGCTGCAGGCCCAGGCAACAGTGAGCTCATTAAAGGGTTGTCTGGTGTATTCCCATCCAACTCCCCTTGGATGTTGTAAGGTTCAGGAGGACTGGGCTCATCCAAGTCAGAGCTTGGGCTGCTGCAATCATACTGTGCTGGTGTAGATCTGTCTGCATTGTATGTTATCATTCCAGTCTAAAAGCGTAACAAAAATAAATGTTGTGAACTCCTAAGCTACTAGTTTTTAGTATTCCCCTAGCCAAAAAGGAGGGTCTTATTTTTTTTTTTTTACTATTGTATAGGTGTTTGATCATAGTTTCTTCAATAAAATCTTCTAAAGTGAGTCAACTGAAAAAGTAAAGGAAATCAAATTTGATTAGTTGTTACCCTCATCTGCCCATCCAGTTGTCGAAGATGAATTAGCCACTCTGGCTCTTTAAATAGCTCTTGTTCTGGCTTCTCTTTCAGCTGAGGATCAAAAAATCGTAGTTTTTCGGACATCTGTTTAAAAAACAAAACAAAACAAAAAAAACCATTAACATTAACATTTCTATCACCTAATCAAGCAATAAACCATTTGTAGCAATATGATACCTGAATTAGCTGGTTGATGAATATGGGAGAGTAGTAGGAGGGCTGCATGAGGACAGTTTTTGAAATAACTTCACAGTAGTGGAAAGCCTGTGCACTCAGGCCTGCTTCAGCCAAGCGGCATGCATAGATGAACTTGTACACCTAAAATAAGAAAGCAAAAGCACATTTTTGCAAGCATATATTAAAGAATTACACAAATAATAATTAGCAATTGAATTTCACCTGGAAATTAGGTAGTGAACAGGAATGTGAGCCCAGAGACTGGGCATACTCATAGGCCTCAGTCCTCTGAATAGCATCATTGGAAGCAAACAGGTAAAACGACAAGCTGTAATAAAATGTAATTATTGTAAGAAGGCATTTCAAGATCTAAGTCACTTTTCATGTCCTTCATTTCTCACCTATGGTTGGAGCCAATAAGCACCATTTTAGTGCTCTTCTTTGTGTAAACTCCAAGACCAACTTGTGCCATTAAATAGCAGAAATGAGCAGCATCTATAAGTCCTTTAGATGCTGTGTTATGAGACAAAGCATGTGTAAGAATCAACAACCAAGATAATCCTAATATTATGAACAAGTGTTTTAGTCCTACCAAGAGTGTCACCCATTGTGGCAATAGTGCGAGTGTCAAGGTCCAGTGTATGTGTAAGATTTGATAAAACCATAGCCAGATGGGGGCGCCAGTCACCCCATTTTTCCTCTCCACAACACTATAAAAATGAAATATTACAATTATATAAAAACACTCCAATATGAGCATTGCAGAGCATATTATACATAATGTATTTACAGTTGCTGATGCTGGCATCCTGCCAGACATAAGCTGGTACACAGTCTGAAGTGGGTCATTAATGGGCAAACTGTTGGCAAATCTAAAGAATACAATATACAGATGTTAATAATATTTATTATGTGTTTACAAAAATTATTAGTTTTTATTTATTTTACCGAGTCATTACACGTGCGTGTGTCCTACTGTCCATTTTACTGGCCAAAAGTAAAGCATGGCCCCAAAGACCACTTTTCATGGCTGCTTCAAGTGCATCCTAGAGCAAAAAAGTGTTTTTTGTTTTTTTTATCATTAGTCTTAGTTTATCTGAAGAATTTGGTATAATTAGTAGTGGACATGTTTCTTTTTTACCTTTTTACGACCAAACAGTAGGAGCTCCCTGAATCGCTCAGTTTCTTTGCCAACATTTTCTGGAACTGTCATGAAAGTGTCTGATAGGAGAGACAGTGGCCCTGCTCCTGGCTCCTCTTCAGCTTGTGCTAGGGGCTCATTATTGAAATCAATTAAATTTGCCTCATTTGGACTCTTTCCAGGAAGCCACACAGAGCGATGCTCTTTCAACAATAAATCTGCTATATCTGTGCCCACAACAGTCTGAAACAAATAAAACCATTATTATTTTAATAATTGAATCTGTCATCATTAGAGTAGATTGGTTAGCTCATAATTCGTACCCCATTCTGTCTACAAAGCAGCACAATAAAGTCCCACAGAAGGCGAGCAGAGTCCCTGTCTAAAAGGTTGTTATCACGTGAGCACTCAAGAGCCTTGTTCTGGGAGAATTTTATCACATCCACTTTATGTGTGTCCTCTCTGGAAAAAAAATAATAAAACTTTTAAAAGGTTTGTCCTAATAAACCCAAGATGAAAGAACCAAGGGCAGGCTACACTTACTTAACAAGAGGTCCTGGGAAAGCTCTGAGCTCAGCTTGAGCTGCTGTATCCTGCAGCATTGTCTAAACATTCAAAATAAAAAGTAACAATAATATTCTACGAACACGTGCATGGGCATACATGTTGATACACAGCAGTGTGGTAGGAGGCAATATTACCTCTAAGTTATGAATATCCACAAGTGCAGGCTGTCCAGCTGAAGGCAGATTAGGAAGCACTTGCACCATATGTCCACCAGGTCCAAAACGAGCACAGCGGTGAGGCATGGTGAACTTTTCAGGGGTAGCTGGACGTGGAGGGGCTATTATGAAAAGAACAAAGAATTTAGTTACATTAGTTATACATTTTGAGAATCACAAAATATTTTTTTTACATACGTTGCTCAGGGGCTATCCACGTGCCTTCAGCAGTATAAGGATATTGGCTGTAATTGTGCGTAGTGTCAGTCTGGTTTGGATACTGCCCATAGGAATAATCAACAGCCAGTGTAGATGATGTGTGGTCAAAGGCAGCAGATACTAGATCAGTTTGGCTTCTGTACACCTGACTCTGACGAAATGACAAAATGCCAGTGAGCTAAGAATTAGGCAAGAGAAAATTTTGAATCAAGTTTCATTCTTGAACCAAAACCTGTTGTGAACGTGAACTGAAGCTGCTCCGTCTGCTGTGATGACTGTGAGCACTGTGCACACTGTGTGCAGACTGCTCACTATGAACACTGCGTCGGTCAAAGTCATCATTATACGCATCTCCATGCCATCGATAGTCATCGTCAAAACTGGGATCATAGCCAGGATAGTATCGCCACTGATCATCATATCCATTTTTTCTGTAAATGCAATATATTTGGAATGTATAGAGAAACGAATATCGTTCATTAAGTACTACAGTGTTTCACGTACCTTGGAGGATACATCTGTTGGTTGTAGTAGGCCTCTCTGTTTCTGTAGCCCTCACCAGACCAATAATATCCTCTATATCGAGGATCATAAGATCCATAATTATAGCCTTAAAAAATACACAAACAAAAATACATAAACATTTTATTTAGCCCAAAGTAATATAGAATATTGCATTTAATAAGTATGTAATTTATACCTGCATAGTTGTACTGGTTTGAATATTCTGGATAATAATCATTATAGGCATTGCGGTTAGCTCTGTATTCTTCAGGATAGCCTTGTCTTTAAAAAATGTTAGAGAGACATACAAAGAATAGTTAATTAATAGCATTATTAGTAAATGAAATTCTGAGCCTATAGACAGACCTGGACGAAGGTCGATCAGAGTACTGACTGGTCCTTGAGCTTGGTCTTTCTGGTTGAGGTTCTCTGTACTGGTAGTTCTGATCACAATATGCAGCCTGAGTCACTCCATCATACCTCCCATACCATGGATCAGCCCTGCTGCGGTATGGATCTTCCTGAAATATTAATGTTTACATTAGGGCTAAAGAATAAAATTCTATAAAGAATATTCTATAAAGACACAAATGAATGACATACGGGATAATACTGTGGTCTAGTATCTCCAGCTGGTGGTGGGTATTGTCCAGAAAGGAAAGATCTGTTGTCGGAATACTCTCCATAGTTCCCAGCATAATACCCTCTGTATCCTGGCCCTGGTACCCCTGGAGGAACTGCAGCAGGTGGTCCATAGCCCTGCTGACTTCCTGCAATAGAGGGAGGTCGCGGCGGCCCAGGCAGCTGTTGAGAAGCCTCCATTGGACCTGGGCTCTCTGGAACTGGCTGGTGGGGACCAGGAGGGTAAGCAGCAGGAGGAGCGGAGACAGGCCCTTGTGATGAACCAGAGGACTGGGCATCAGCTTCAGCATCAGGAGGGGCACCGGTATGTTTCTGCAGTGTGGACTGAGAGGCAGTTGATTTAGTAGGCTCATGGTTTTGCTGCTGAGTGCTCGGTTCGGAGTTACCAGGTGCTAGTGGTCTGGAAGATGACAAGCCACTTGTCTGGACAGATGCATTGCTCTCTGCTTTGACATTCTGCTGTGCGTCTTTGGTGACCTGTAGGTAAAAGCCATTACTACACTGTTGTGAATCTTGTAATGAGGATGAATGGCCAGAAGTTTGATTTTGAGTCTGTGATTGATGCATAGAAAAATCAAGCAGTTCATAATTGGCTGGGGCATTATGATTAGAGACAGTAGCCACATAAGAAGCCTGAGAATGAAAACAAACAGAAGACTGACTCTCTCCAACTACTGACTGTCCCCTTGAAAGTGGAGGGCGTACAGGTGGTGGCTGTGCAGTCATTTCTGGAGTAGGTTCAGCTTTCTCTCTTGTCAAATTGAGAGGACTCTGGTTAAAAGATGAAGCAATCAGTGGATTTTGATTTGAAGACTTTGAAGGTATCTGACCTCCTGCTTGTGTCTGGATACTTGGGGGAATTACAGTGTAATTAGACACTGGAGGGGCAATCAAAATAGGTTGGTGAAGCGAGTCAGAAACCAGAAGGGAAGCATAGCCGAGGTTTCCTTGAGTGTCAGCAGCTTCTGACTCACTCACCTTCGGCGGATTTTCCAGGTTTTCTGAGTGTTGATTTGAAGCTGACGGGACACTTTGTGGTGACCCATGGAGATCCAAAGGGCCATCTTCAGGGGGTTGAATAACATCACCGCTGGGCTCTCTTAATGGGGCAAGAACTGTTGGTGCTGCAGGGGCAAGCAAGATGTTTGTACCCAAACTACTTGGATCATTCTGAGCCCAAAGAGTGGTGGCAGGACTCTCACAGGGTCGACTCACTCCATAGGCCCGGGATGAAGGCCTTGAGTGTGAATGAAGCACTGGATGTGTTGCATGAGGGAGACTTCCTGATGATTCTGCAGACAGAGGTGGCCCTATGCAGTAAATATTTTCCATATTGTCTGGTGGCTGTTCTAAATTGCCAGGTGCTGAATCTGCTCCACCTTCAGCAACCATATTAGCCCTATCAACTTCAGCAGGACGCACACCTACACTATGTGAACGCACTGGCTCAAACGAGCTGTTAGCACTAGCCTGAAATACGCCAACTGGTTTGGGGGGGCTAGGAGTGGGAGGCCAGTTATTTTCTGTAGCATTTTGTGCAATTCCCTCACCAGTTGAAGAGGAATCTACCTGCTCAAAATAACCCCCGGTTGCAGATTGATTCACATCATCAGGGAGCCGAGGGCTTTCTTGCTGAATAAAGGTGCCCACAATTCCCTGGTGGCGACGACCGCCTGTGCCACTTCCATGACTCAGATTGCTGTAGTTAGAGGAGACACTTGCAGATCTCATTGGTCTGGGGGCAGAATCTGGAGTTTCAAGATTGGGTCCAGTTTCAAATTGGTCTAATACATGAGTTGCAGCGGAGACGGGGCTGGTGTGCCTTTCAGTAGGCAAGACCTCTTGATTAGGAACACACTCTAGGTTCTCCACATGATCATAATGGGATTCAGTAGGTTTGTGGTCATTTCCATGTGCTGCTGATTCCTCATTCATGTAAGGCATCTGTGGAGGTGGTTGTAAAGGCGTTCCATGAAAATCAAAGACGACATCTGCATGACCACTGTACAGTTGAGAGCCAGCTGGGTGGTTGCTATGATGAGGAAAAGCCTCAGTGATACCATTCACTGCCTTATTTGCCTCTCCTGTAAGGGTTTCCTCATTTTCAACATCGTCTTTGAAGAACATTGACAGAGTACTTGACTCCTGTGACTGTACATGTGTAATATGGGAAGAAGCAGGCCTTGGACCAACACTGGAGGCACTGAGAGATGCAGAATCAGGGGAGGGCTGAGCTTCACTGAGCACAGATCCCATTTGGTGGTAACCAGAATCCAATGGAGAGAGGCTGGTGCTCTGACTGAAGTAGTTTTGCATTGGGGGGTGTGTGTTAGGCTGCTGTGGTGTATTTACTTCAGTGTACTGAGGACTTCCTAGATGTTGCCCAGAAGCATGTACAGAAGGGGGTCCTGATAGAGAGGGAGGGGTATGGGTGTGATGGTGTGGTGATTGTGTGTGTGGAGGAAACATCTGAGAATATGGCTGCATGTGCATAGGTTGTGTTGGAGGGTCACTCGTTGGCTGAAAATAGTTTTGAACTGATGGAGGACGACTTCCATGATCAGGTGCCCACTGAGACGAGGATGTAACAGGAGGCACTGGTTGAAAAGACAAAGAACAGAGGAGGTGGCCCTTGGTATTCTTGATTAGTAATTGTCTGATTTGATGCAGGTATTGACGGTGCCTCATGTCGTGGCTCACTGACCATGGATGGGGTTGGTTCTCTTGAATTAAAATAACTCTGTTCTGTATAAGCAGGGGTAAAGGCAGGAGGTCCTGCCACTGAAAATAAAACAGGAGCACTTGCATTTGAGGGATTAAACAGTGTTACTCCAGGCAGGGAGGGTGAAGTGGAAACTGTAGAGGTAGAAGGGCCATCTTGTAGTGGTTGTGGAGGTTGTCCAGACCCACTCTGAGAAAAGAAGTTGTCAGGAGGTGGTAGCATTGGAGAAGAATTACTGTTGGGAATTGTGGAAAGACCACCAGTTGCCATAGGAGTAGCTGCTCTGACAAAAGCAAAAGGATCGGTCATAGGCTGGGTGGCTGGAGGAACAGCTGATGTATGCTTGTGAGGCCGGGTTCTGCGAAACATATTTGGGCCACTAGAAGGGGGGCCACCAGATGCTCCAGGTGGTCCACTCCGAGGAGGGGTCTGCATCGTTGCAGAGAACAAGAGGCCTTAAGACTACAAAGTAGGCTCACCTGTGGAGAAAACAAATGGGGGGTGTGATTAGCCAAAAAATAATGTTCTCTACTGCTGCCACACCTATATTTGAGTTTTAATCTGTGTTTGCATTCATCTAAATTGTTAAACGTTGCATATTAAGCGTGAAAGGCATTTTAAAATGAAACTACAGAGAAGAATAAGAAGAATATTCTTAAACCCAATTTCATACGCTGCAGATCCGAGCGCACCTTGCTTAGTTTATAGTTATGAAAGCATGGGATTGTAAGGACGAAAAACAAGACTGGGATCAAACTGACACAAAGTATGCCCTTTCAATTCCCTATTAACAACAACAACACGCATCTGCGAGAAGTTGGAGGTTAAGATATCACAGGATCCAGTTAACATTTAATGATCAGTGACCAAGACAGCAAACTTCATCCAAACAGCATTTTCTCAACTCTATCATCGAAATATAGACAGATATTAGATGAAAGGCCTGTGTATTCCCCCATTCATTCAGGAATGTTCATTTAAAAACGTGACTACCTTTGAAACGTTGTTTTAGCACCGCTCTTCCTTGTTTGTTAACATTAGCATTGCTGATGTGTACCAAACTAGCCCATCGCTTAACACAAGTTACATTTTCCACTGGGTCAAATTACAGGACACACCAATGCGTTTAACTTGATTAATTGTTTAAAGAATCAAAATTAGCCATCAAATGTTATTAAAGATGGAACTATAGGTATTTTGTTAGCTACATTGGTTGACGGTAACATTACAGTGCAGACTGCATTTTCTAACGCCAAACTAACATAAGCCACCGTGTAATGTAAAGGTATCTGACATATTTGTAAAAAAAAATAAAATAAAATAAAAAATCAAAAAGCACATTGTCACTTTAAAATGGACAGCTGGCAGGTGCATGTTACGAGATAATCATCACAGTTTTAACTAAAGTCGGTGACTATTTACCTAGCATTAGCATTGTAGCGTTAGCTCAATGTAGCAACACTATGGCATCCCCTGGCCAAGTTGCGAAAGACAGTTTAGTGACAATCTGTTCGATATAATCCAACACGTTCATACCGTATGATTGCTATATATGTTATATGTCCATTCTTACCAACTGAATGAAATGTGTAGTTGTTAAAAAAAACGCTTACAACTGTCCAGGGCAATGATCCTGACACACAGGAACCATCTTCAGTGAACACATCCTACGGCTACGTGTACAAGCGGCGTCACAGGCCAAACACAGCTGCGTCAGCACTGGGCGGGCAGAGTTGTTGATACGTAAAAGGTAATTGTTAAATAATCTAGTTTTTTTTTCCACATCATATTGTTTTATACATTCATTAACAAAAAACTAACTGTAGGCCTATAAGTAGGTCCATGAGATGTCACTAAACCTTTCCTTTCTAGTTAGCACAATCTCTTACGGTTTGCAGTAGATCTGTCCTGAAACAATACAGTCAGAAAAACAAGCTAATAAATGGATAAATCAATCTCTGTAGCAGTAAAGAATAGGCCACGCATTTTCCATTTGTAGGTTTACCCCAGCTCTCACAAAGATCCACTAGATGGCACAAAAGTGTTATCAGGCCCAGGCCAAGCACATTCGTAACAAACCCTTTCCTCGGGATTTTAGACCTATATTACTGTAAGCCTTTGAAAACGGATGCTTTGGCATTGTTTTTTCCAGTGAAATATGTGTGAGGTTTGTGTAAAACAGTAAATTTTATTTTATTTATTTATTTATTTTATGAATGAATTTTGATCAAATGAGCTCTTTGTTTTTCTTGTATCCATGGAGATCGTAGAGGCTAACTAAGGACCTAACAAGACCTAGCGATGGACAGTTGAGATGCTACCAGCTTTTCAGACCATAAGTAGCAGCAAATGTGACAGAAGACCTTCAGAGGAAATACTCCAGGACTTTCTAGAGGAAACACTTTGAGGGAATGTACACAAAGGCATGTTGGATTGTGTGAAACTGAAGACCTTCCAGAGGTAATACTCCAAGACTTTCCAGAGGAAACACTTTGATGGAATGAACCATTTCATCACCAAATGAAACATCAGAGTGAAGTAAGAACAAGACCTTTCCTGTTGTGCTTACCTGGTTCCCCCCCTGGATGCTGCTGTGTTGCCCAGGCTGCAGGACATGGAGGAGGGACACTTTTGGTTCTTCCTCCCCTCAACCTGCCCTGACACAGATTTGCTGACCCTACCTAACCTCCGGTTAAACTGCACTGAGATCTTTGACTGACACACAAAGGCATCTGAGAAACGGAATATGGACAACCTAAGCATCCATATGTTATAATATGGTAGTGTTGCATGATTATAAGACTAACAAATGTGGTATAAAAGTCCTCAGGTAGACTGTGAGTTAGTTTGGACTCTTGAAACAGTTAAAAGATGGCTGCCTGAGGACAGAGAGGGGTCATATGATCAGCAGATCAGATAAATAAAAAGGACAAAGACCATTAAGAGCTTTATAAACCAATAAAAGTACTTTAAAATCTATCCTGAAGCTCACGGGAAGCTGAAATGAAATAACAATTCAGTTTCTTCTTGATTGAAGTTATAATGCTTTGGGAATACAGAGGTGTCTTTTTAATGGATTGTTTTACAATCCATCTCCAAGGGAGGGTCTGAGGGTGTCCAACAGGCAGGGGGAGTGTAGACGTCACATCTGTTGCTGCCAGTCCCTTGGGGCTCCAGAGCATGGGAACTCTCTGTGGCTCCTATAGTAGGAACAAGCTGTACAAAGTTCTTTTATCAATTTAAAAGTAAATGCACTAATGTACTAAAATTAAGGACCTAGGCTGTGAACAAAGTTAAAAGTTTTGCCCTGCATCTTTGATGGCTCATGGTATGCCTATTGCACGCCCTTGTATTGTCCAAAAAGTTTTGTTTAGCCTATGATGTGGATACTATGCAGACTTTACTACGCCATTTCACCTAGGTCAGTCCTTCTTTCTCCATGGCGTCAGCTGGGTTGTCCAATTCACCCTTCTCACCCTTTTCTCACCCATGCTCCCCCTTGGCATGTGTTCAAGCCAGTGTTGTTTACTGGACAGAGCATTTAGAGGGGTTAGCATTTCACCATGGCAGCTGTTGGCACCATGTGCCTCCCCCCAGGCGGCTGCCCGACAGCACGCAGGCCACCACTTCACACACCCTATAGCATCCCCCAAAGGACCTTTCCCTCTGGTCTCATACACTTCCCCTGGCCTTGGCTAAAGCTACTAGAAGCTTTGGCTATCGAATGTCCACATTAATGTGAGTTTTTTTTTTTTTTTTTTTTTTTTAAATCAAGTCATCATTGGTGTCTACATGTCAGTCACATACTCTGCTCTGCTTATTTGTCTGATTGCATCTAGAGTATAAAGACTTTATTCATTCTTGGGTGCCTCTATGATGTCTGTCATTGCCAGAATTAAAGACTTCTGTCCAGCATTTCCCATGTCACCCCTCTAACGTGATTTGCCTGACAACTGTAACGACCACCCTGCTTGGATTTCAGGGTCATGTTATATATGACAGTTGCTGTTAGAAGATATTGACTTGGTTACAAGAAATGTATGTAGGTGAGAATTGAAGAATGTTCTGCATTAAAAGTGTAAGTTTTTGGTTCAAGGTCTGTCATTTGCTTGTTTCTATATGGGGATGTCACTGCCATACTGTTTAATACCATATTGTGAAACATTCCAGACAAAGCAATAACATCTCCATAGTGAAAAGCATTTGACTGACTCTCCACCAGAAAAGTTACACAATGCACCTTTAAGTAAGTGAAAATATTTACTGTAAAAATCAAACATTTGCCTTATATTCCATTTATGGCATTATAGCTCATGTTGAAGGATCAAAGATAACTCTTGTACTTCATGGATAATCTTCTGCAACTCCACCTGCAGCTCATCTGTGGGTTTAGGAAGAGTGCTGTGGACATGCAAGGTCAGTAGGACAGTTGCCCATGCCTTATCCATACCATTAGATGGAAATTAAATATAATACCCGAACAGCTGAGGTCACCTCTGTCACTCCTGGGGATAATTTGGGACATTATCATTCACTTTGACCTGTGGTGATTACTATTCGATTCTCATCCTAGGGCGTTTGACCCAGACTCACCAGAATCATTCTGTATCATCTAGACAAGTGGGACATTAAAAGTTGTTAAAAGCTTTTTAAAAGATCAAACGGTGTTGGCAACGGTGCAAATTTCGGGTTAATTTTTGCGGCTCGCCACCAAAATTCGACGAGTGATAATTCACACAAACTTTGGCCGATTTCACTCAGTCTTTAATCGTTGGTGGACACCCCGACCATGAACAGTTTCATATAAGAAAATCTCAAATGGGCTCGATAGCGCCCCCTAGGGAAATTGCATGGTAGTGCAAAAATTTACTTTGCTGTAGACATATACAATTAGGTACACACTTTCATGACATGGTCTCTATCAAAAAAGTCAATGACGACCCCATGCCATTTCCCATCGTGTCGTCATGGCGACAGGCCAAACATCTGTCCTCACCAATAGGACGCCCAAAAAAAACTTTGGCGTGGCCAAACCAAATTTGATACACAGATGCACCATGGGAATAGGAACAAAAAAGTATGTTACACGGTTGCTAGGCAACCAACAGGAATTCCGCCATATTGGACTGATCGCGCGACTGGGCGCCAAAGGCGCAATTTCCTGTCCTCATACTTGAACAAACTCGTCCTAGGACGTTTGACCCAGACTCACCAGAATCATTCTGTATCATCTAGACAAGTGGGACATTAAAAGTTGTTAAAAGCTTTTTAAAAGGTCAAACGGTGTTGCCGTAACAACAAGGCAAGTTACGGGTTAGTTTTTGCAGCTCGCCATTAACCTTCGCACAAACTTTGGACGATTCCACTCAAACTTTAATTGTTGGTGGACATCCCGGCCCTGAACAGATTTATATAAGAAATTCTAAAATCGATGCAATAGTGCCCCCTAGGGAGATTGTATGGAACAATAAAGTTTTACTTTGTCGTAGGCATGTAAAATTGGTACACACATTCGTGACCTGGTCTTAATGAAAAAAGTCAATGACGCCCACACTCCATCTCCCATCATGTTGCCATGGCAACAGGCCAAAATCTGTCCCCACCGATGGGACGTCCCAACAAGAACTTTGATGTACTCAGACCAAATTTGGTACACAGATGCATCAAGGGAATAGGAACAAAAAAGTATATTGTGACCATGCCCCCCTCCCAAACCGGAAGTCTGCCATCTTGGATAAAAAAAAAAAAAAATCAACACATACAGAAACTGAGAAAAATAGTAGGGTTCGGTTAAGATTAGGAGTTAGGGTTAGGTTAGGGGTAAGGTGTGTGTGTAGAGGAGATGCTGAGAGGGAGTCTCCGCACTCACTTTCTCTCAGGTTGCTAGGTATTTACATTCCTCACTTCTCAAAAGCCCCTCAACACAGAGCAAGCTTTTTATCTGATCAGTACATTCTGGTTGGTTGAACAAATATTTCTCACATTCACTTTCACAATCTTTCCTTCAGAATAACACTGAATATCACTTTATAAATTGTACTGTGAATATGTGAATACATGTTCACATACAAAAGCACATTATTGCCTATAGTCTTAGTTTACAGAATTTCTGGTGGAAATGTGTAGCATCACAATCACATCATTGTCATTATTTCATCTGCAATGTACAGTCTATCATGTGGTAACATGATATGCTGTGTAAGATACTGTAATCACATATTAAAGACATATCTAGTTATTGTTAATTACTTAAACAACATTACTAATTGCATATTGTACCTTTAAAGCAATGTTCTTTTGAGCCTTATAGTATAAGTTAACAGCCAAGGAAGGGCTTTGTAT
>NW_026571083.1:0-7000 GCF_026225935.1 Boleophthalmus pectinirostris
GTGCCTCAAAGAATTTAACCAGATTTAGTTTTACACCAAAAACATTACAAATATTAATTTATCCTTAGCAGTGCCTCAAAACCTTTAACCAAATTTAGCTTTGCATCAAAAACATTGCATTTTTGTAAGTAACTCACCTAGGATGACTTGACTTGCTCGTGGTAAATATATATGTATAATAATTAAGGGAAAAGACTCAACAAAAGATTCCAACAAGTGATGTGTCTTTGTCTTATTTTTCTGCTTTTTATTGTTTAACGCACCACGAAAGTGACTGGTGGTCACTCTTTATACTCGCGGTCACTCAGGGTTTTTAGGCTCACGACAGAGCACTTATAACCAACCCACCCTGTAGCCGTTATTTTACTAGAAAGCTCATACAAAAATAATTAGGACAAATCACCTTGCAAGTACCTTTTGGAGAAATTACCCTGTGACCAGGAAAGCTATAAAGCACAGCCTAGTCCGAATTAGAGATTCTGACCTCCTTAGCCGAGTTACAGCCGGAGGGCCAATGCCAACCAAAATCAGGATCTGAGTTATTATGCTGAATTTTCAATATTTATCTATGGTCACAGAACTCCACCCAGGTACATGCAAAGTGATCAATACGTCACATATAGAACACATTTCCAAGTACAGGCAACACTTTTCAGAAACCACAGTCTTCACCATTCTAGCCCCCAACGGTCCTCCCCCAGCCAGGTGTGAAGTTACTGCCACCTCGCTTTGTCGAAGGAGCAGGAAGCTCGCACCCGCATTGTTTACAGGCCTCCCATGCGCCGCATAACATATAGGTTTCGTACATCAGTGTCAAATAAAGGTCAACTGTCAAAAGAACAGAAAGTCCTTACACAAACATAATGGTTACAAAAATTAATGCAAAACAACCCAAACCTAGAAATTAAGTTGAAAGAATTTAAACAAATCAAAGTAAAAGAAACTAATCAGATTAAAACGAAACAAAACAAGTATCTTAGGCTAACATAGGTCACAAAAATACCTCTATCATCTAAATTAATCACTCTTAATCTGTAATGCTCCAACAGTTTTCCATTTACTAAAATAAAGCATTATGAACATCTTCATCTGAATGTCAGGGGCCCTTCAATGGAATTTACGCCAAAACCTTCATCTTTTTACCCCACCCGGGTGAGCTCTCCTGTGGCCGAGGGGGGGTTCACGACATCCCCCTGTGAAGGTTTTGGCGGGTGTCCCAGGACGATGTGCTGGGCGGGATGTTCTGGATGTTGTGTGCAGCTGACTTGGGCCCCTCCTCTTCCATCCGCGCAGGCGCCAACAGGTTTGGGTCCATTGTTCTAGGATAGAAGATTTCTGGACAGAAATAGGCTGCCCATCCGTTAAAGCACTGGGAGGCAATCTGAGCCATTGCCTCATTAGCTATTTTTACTAACTGTGTACATGTGTATTGAACTATGCATTCATTTAACATGTAACGCCTATTCCCTGTACCAAATTGCCTATTATAGGCCGCAATCGAGTTATAATTGCTCGTCCGCAGCATGCTAAGCAGTTCGGGAGAATTTTCTTGCATGGCTTGAGTATCGCTCCAAATAATACCGTTATAATCTGGATGTGCCGAAGTACAGTAATCAGGCTCACCGAACCCACCATAATACCTCCATTTACAGGCTTTGTACAACCAGACTTCATTACAAACATCAGTCGTTGGTTTTTTAATTACCGGGTGTTGAAATATTGTCCCGGCCAAATCAGGGTGCATTGTGGGACACTGCCACCAAGTTCCCCCAATTTGAGAATAACCAATCAGTTCATTACCACCCTCGCTCCTGACAATGCACCTCTCCGACTGGATCTTGATAAATTGTTCCCCCCCAGTAACATTAAGTTCCCAAGGAGAGCTTGGAAGCCACAAATTCCTTGGTACTTCACTGTGCTTTGGCAAAGTTGTGGTAAAACACCCCATCCAAGCAGCTCCAGGTGTCCAATAGGGGCGTGTGGGTGCCAAATAGGGCAAGCCAAATTCTCTACAAACTACTCGCATACTTGGATACCTCGCTTGCGGCCGATGAAGGCGTCCCCCTCTGTTGACCTCTGGGCCCTTCGTCCCCTCTCTCATTTGGCTGAGGCTTCCTAGTTTGCTGCACACGATACATCTCAAAGAAAAACAAAACAAAATACATATTTTAACATCAAACCACAGATATATAAGTGCCAAACTGCTCTCTAAATTGAGTATATATGAGTTTTCTAAATTTTAGCAAGCAAAAACAAAAATAATAATAAAAATAAGAATCAAAACTTTTCATTGGGTGCTATGACCTTTAGAGAAGTCCATCATGAGAGTGGAAACGGCCTGTCTATTTCCTGTGTAAAATATCCTCCCAGAATGTTCATCACAAAATTTTAGAAGAGTAGACGTCCCTCCTCTTCTAGGGTTCCAAACTATAGAACCACAGAGCCACTCTGGACATTCCTGGAGGAGTGGTGCCGGAAAAGGCTGAAGTTGGTCGTTTTTCTCTATAGGCATTGGGCATCTCTATGTCCAAATTCTCTTCTGGAATTACAAATTTGCCCAAATGCTCTCCCCATCGCACAAAATACACCCTCTTAATAATTTGATTACTTTTCATTGAACTGTTTAAAATCGGTCTTAATCTTCTATCGTAAAAAGTAGGCCATGGAAGAGTACGATGGATTTCTCTTAAAGTCTTACATCTTACTTGGTATTTGTACTGCATCACGGAAGCGCACAGGTCAAAGTCTATGCTTGGACCCTCTCCCACTTCCGATATTGCAGAACCTTGTAGCATCTCCCCTAATGATTGTACATTTTGGTCATTTTGATTTGGATTTGGCCGAGGACATAACACACAGAGACAACAATCATCCATCTTCCTTCCTATTACATAAATTTCAAAAGTATTCAGCAACCAATTTGCTTAATAATAAATTCAGCCCAATATGTATACATATATATATATATACATATACATGCGTGCATGTACATATATATATATCCACGTACACATATCAATTTTCTTATCTGTACTTGATAGTCAATTTCCCTTTTTTTTTTTTTTTTTTTCTCTCTGCGGTTAGAATTAACGTACCGCACACGTTTGCCTTGGCAACTTCAGCGCCTCTTTTTCCAATCAGTAAAGAGATTTCAATTTGGTCATATTAATTTTATTTATTTAGTGAAACACTAACCCTCCAAAAGAGAGACTGTGCTTATGAACTGAGCTACAACTGCCAAAAGAACTACATTTAAACTAATCTTATATACGTGCTATTTGCTAACACAAAAGTTCGGACTGTAATCAGTAAGCGATAAACAGAATCATAACCTTGCTCATTACATTTGAGCTTTACTTTCTAGCTTTCATGGAGGCAGCCAATAAAATCAGTATAAGAGGCAGAATTCTCTCCTACCCTTTCGTCATTGTTTTCATCTGTAGTGTCCCCAGTCCCGCTGTGAGAGCGCCCGCAGGTGCCAACGACTGCCATGAGGTTATATCTAGAAGAATTATAGAAGTCTGGTTGTGTGTGTCTGTTTTCACTGGCCATGCTTCCCCCGCTGCTCCTCCTCTCGTCTTAAACTTCCTCTTTCTCCCCTTCAACCACCTGTTAGACAGAGTGCCCGTCTTTCCTGTATAACTAAAAACTTCATTTTGTAGATTTAACTACTATCTATCTCATTATTTATTTATTTATTATATATATATATATATATATATATATATATATATATATATATATATATATATATATATATATATATATTATATATATCGTATGTATATCTGCCCTGAACCTGGGTCTGTTCGTTTGTGGTCGAGGGCTGTTGCACACTGGGCTCCCTCCGTGGTGTTGATGCCCTTTCTAGCTGTGACACGGGCCCTCTCGGGCCCAGCTGCCCGTTTTTTGACGGCTGACTGTTATTTGCTGACTTTTGATCCTGCTCTTTTTCTTTAATAGCTGCTGTTAACAGGTCCCACCCGTGTAACAAACTCGATCTAGCTTCAACCCCTCCCGGGTTAGTCACCCACTGTGTGCATATCTGAAGACCTCTGGGGAGCATCTTAAATAATTTACATAGCTGAAAGTCAGTCGCACCTTTTTGGGACAGTATAGACGTGGCTACAGTGAGTAACACCTCTTCTTCTTTGATCTTTTTAGCTAGTCTCTGTATCTCTTCCTCTGTTGGGTCTCCCCAGGCATGGATCTAATTGTCTCCCATTGTGGTAGCATATACTGCGCCTCTCTTTCTTCCTGCCTTGGTCTATAATAATCTGGAAAGTCATTTTCCTCGTAAGGATACCCTACCATATCGATGCCCTGTAAGGACTTTATCATTGGACCCATGTCCGTGTCTACTGTCTGGTTTACCGGGAAAGCCTTAGTATCCAAATGTTCAATTGGCAAATGCCCAGCATTTTTACATTTCCCCCTGAGGAACCTGACTTTATGCGCCTGTTTGTCTCTCGTTAATGGCACTATTTGTCGGCTAATCTTTGGTTTTTGCCAAGGCACTGGTCCCCCATCTTCCGTGTCACTCTCCTCCTCCTCTGAGCTAGACTGATCTGCATTATGCATAAGTTTATCATATAGTTTAACTAGTGGTTGACATGGTTTCCCCTCAGTGCAAAGGACCATTATAGCATTCCCCATTCGCTCCCACGGCCAGGAGTATGCATATACCTGCAAAACCTCCTCTCTTGTTAAGCCCGGGATCTGCTCTGGTCTGTTACATATTACTAACCTCTCCAGCCCAGAGTCCTGTGCGTCCTGTAGCACCTTACTTATTGTGAGTATGATTTGGCCTACTGTCGCCCGACTAAGGATTTCTATAACATACAGTGTGTGGATTCTTCCATACTGCGGCCCTCCCACACTGACTCTGTACGACTGCACCGGAATCTTATTTTTTCTAGCATTTCTACACCCCTCTTCAATTTCTGCTGCATCTCGACTATTCATTTCTGTAATATAAGTGCTGGTACGGAATTGCCCCGGGAAACCCTTGTATACACGTGATTAAACCATGTGTTATTTTCTTGTCAATTTTGAGCAACTGCCCTACTGTGCTGTTAGAAAAGAAGACTCGTCCTTGGGGATAAGTGCGTTGTGTCACTATGTTGTTCGGTGTAGGGGCGGGTCTGGCGGGTGCAGCTGTTCTGGGCGCTAAGCGGGATGCCGCCGGCCATCTTCTAAGTACTGGCTTAGGTTTAGGCATGGGTATTTGCACGAACTCCGTGTCTGATTCGTGCGCACTTGGGGCCGGCGCGCTAGGGGTAAGCAGCCTTGGGTCCTTCTCTCTCTCTCGGCTATTCCTGTAGGGAATAGGAGGCGGAGTTTCAGCCCTTTTTCTCAACTCACTCCACATATCCTGACTTTCACCCAGCGTGTTCGTCTTTCCTCTCATCTGTACTCAGAACCTTGTGGAGCTTCTTCAGCTCCTTCTGGACAAAAGTGAAGATGTCCTCCTCCAGAAGCTGAACAGACACATTATAAACAACACAAATGCAGTCAGTGTCAGATCTGTGTGAAACAAGCTTCATTCATCTGAACATTTCCAAACTTTAGTGAATGACACACCTTAAATATGGAGTCCAGCTGTGTGTGATGGTGCTGACCACTGGAGACCTCTGGACCCGGCCGGCAGCTCCCTCTGTCACAGACACACATCAAACATGCATCATTATTATTTATTATTTATATATTGTTCTTATGATCAATGCTTTTGAAAACTCACAGCTCCTTGGCAAAATTACATGGAAGTCCATAGACGTGTCACTCCTGAGGGACTCACAGCTGGGACCAGGTTCAGACGGAGGATGTTTCTGCTGGATCCTGAGACACAGAAGAAAACACACTTCAGTCACAGTAAAACACATGGGACTGTTGTGACTCAGGTCAGATACTTCAGGAGGTTCTACAAAGTGTTCATGAGGCTTTCACCACAGACGCTTCAGTACGGCACATTCAACAACAAACACATCCAGTTTAGATATTTTTAAAGTTTGAATGATGGAACAAAGAACAGACTTGTGTGTATCATTCTGATTTGAATGTGATTCTCTGTGAACTGTGGACCACTCCTGGACATGTTTTTATTTCATTCAAACCACGTCACCCACATTATATCCAAATGTTTGTTGACATAAAGTGGTGACGTTATAAGGTGTTGTGAGTGTGACTTACTGTGGACCATGTTCTCTTTTCAAATCAATCCCTCCATCATTAGAGCGATCACTGTTGAATGAGTGGGCGCTGGTCCCAGGAGCAGGTCTGTGGACACAGATGGAGCAGTGGCTTTAGTCTGAGCTCTGACATGGAGAACAGTGGTGGAGCGTTAGAGATGGTCCCTTACCTCTGAGCTTTGGGGGGGTGAGTGGTTTTAGAGGGAGGGGCTCCGTCCTCTCTGTGCTCTCTCTGATCCATGCTCTGTTCATTTGCTTCAAAAGGAAAAACACACAAAACATTCATCCCAAACAACACGAATGTTTAAACATGTCACAAATGTTTCTCTCCTCAACACACACTTACATTTGTGACTCTTGTTTGTTACACACACACACACAGGCACACACACACACACACACACATACACACACACACACACACACACACACACACACACACACACACACACACACACACACACACACACACACACACACTAGCTACTGTATTCCAGAGTCAGCAGAGTCAAGTTTTTGGCCTGTTTATTAAACTCCATTAGCCTGATTCATCAGCAGGTTTCACACGGTTTATACTCGGAACTGTGTTCTTGTTTCCTGACCGAGTCGCTGGAGAGAAATGAAAATTGAGTGGAGGCACTAAGTGGCACCAGCCTGGGTAAAACTCCACCACCACCTTGTCCTTGTCCTTGTCCTTGTTCTTGTCCTTGTTCTTGTTCTTGTCTGTCTGTGTCCTTTTGTCAGTCCTATAAAAGAAAAAAAAAAAAAGTTCAAGTACAATTTTAAACATGGATCCACGGCAGCCTGGGGCT
>NW_026571084.1:0-25000 GCF_026225935.1 Boleophthalmus pectinirostris
TTCTCTCTCCTCCTACTTTACTCGTTCTCCTCTGATCTCTCTTTCTCTCCTCTCTCTCTCTTCCTACATTACTTTCTCTTTCTCCTCTAATCTCTCTCCATCCTCTCTCCTTCCCCTGTCTCTGTCCTTCTCTCCCTCCCTTTACTCTCTCTCCCCTCCTACTTTACTCTCTCTCTCGCTCTGTCTCTCTCCCCCCTATTACTTCTCTCTCTCTCTCCTCCTACTTTTTTCTCTCCCCCTGCTCCTACTTTCTCTTCTCTCTCTCTCCTACTTTATGTTCTCTTTCTTTCTCTCTCTCTCTTTCCTACTTTACCCTCTTCTCTCTGATCTCTCTTTCTCTTCTCCTTTCCTTCCTATACCTCCCCTCTTTCCTCCTCTCCCCTTCTTTATTTTGTCTCTCTCCTATGTGTCTCTTTACCTCCTCTCCTCCTCTCTCTCCCTTTACTCTCTCAACTCCTACTTACTTTCTCCTCTCTCTCTCTCTCTCTCTCTCTCTCTCTCTCTCTCTCTCTTCTCTCTCTGACTCACTACTCCCTTCCCCTCTCTCTCTCTCTCTCCCTCTCTCCCTCTCTCTCTCTCCTTTTCTTCTTCTCTCTTACTCACTACCCCTTCCTCCTCTCTCGTCCTCTCTCTCTCTCTCTCTGTGTGTGTGTGTGTTTCTTCTCATCTGTTTCTTCACTACTCCCTTCCTCCCTCTCTCTCTCTCTCCTTTTCTTCTTCTCACTTTCTCACTGCCCCCTCCTCCTCTCTCCCTCTCTCTGTTTCTCCCTCCTTCTCTCTCTCTAACTAGCCCCCTCCTCCTCCCTCTCTCCCTCTCTCTCTCCCTCCCTCTCTCTGTGTGTGTTTCTTCTCGTCTGTGTCCAGATGTGTCGTGGGGCACGTGTTGTTCCAAACCACACACAGAGCTGAGAGTTGCAGATGAACTTTTAAAAGTTTCTTATAAAACGTGATAATCGTTTTACATTTTCATGACTTTAGGGTTGGGACCAAATCAAACAGAAGCTGTGCGTCGCTCCGTCCCACGCGCCTCACACGTGCGCTCACAAAACCATCACAAAAATCACTCACTTAATAAATCGGAAAAAGTTTGAATCCAAAACAATAAACATTTACATTTAACTACATTTTCTGTATTTTTAAACATTTTTTTCACAAATTCAAATTCTAAATCAGATCCTTCCTGACATTTACTCTTTAAGTTACTCTTAGTGTAGTATATTTTTCACAAATACTCGATACTCTACTTGAGTCATATCTTGGACCAGTACTTTGAAGGTCTAATACTATTATTTTAAAGCTGCACTGTGTAACTTTTCTGGTGGAGGATTCGTCAAATGCTTTTCTCTGTGGAGATGTTATTGTCTTGTCTGAAATGCTTCACAGTATGGCATTACACATTAAACCTTTCTATCTCCATGGAGACCAAACCAGACCAAGCTACAGGTCAGATCTGTGGAGAGGCGACACCACTCACAGTCACAATGTCTGGTATTTTTGAGCAATAAAACATCTATCAAATATAAAGTAGAGCTGTTTAATGCCATACTGTGGAACATTCCGGGCAGAGCAATGATATCTCCATGGAAACAAGAAGGTAAGGGACCCTCAACCAAAAAGTTACATAGTGTACCTTTAGAGTGTACATATTTGAGCTACTTCACCCACCTGTGTATGACATGATTGGACTGGTATTTGAGACCTGTGTAGTCTGACTGCTCAAATCCACTTTTGCCATACAGGTTAAATACTATTTTAAAGCTCCACTGTGTAACTTTTCTCAAGCAGTGTCTGCCATAAGCTGGTTTCCATGGACATATTATTACTTTGCCTGTGAGGTTTCACAGTGTGGCTTTAAACTCATCTATGTTGCATTTATTCAATCACAGGTGTTTTACTGCTCAAAAGTACTATATGAAAAACATGCCTTGAGGTATTGTGGGCCTGTCTCATTGGAAATAGATAAGTTTAATGCCATACTGTGGGACAATCTAGACAAAGCAATGATGTTATTGCTCCCTCCACCAGAAAATTACACAGTGCATCTTTAAATAGGCCGAGTTCTACTTTACATTACATCTTAAAGTAAGTGCCTGTGTCTGAATGATTCTCTCATTTGTACTGTCCTAACAGATGAGACAGAAGGTCCAGTTTGTGGAGATATGTTTTTAACTTTTATCCTACTGTATAATTGTGATTTATGTTATTGTGATATTACTGCAGTGTGCTTACAGGCTCACTGCTGGTGCCATTTTATGAGTTTTAGAGTCTGAATTATACTATTACATGGTACATTTTAGCTCTGCAGTGGGCTGTAGGCTGTAGATCACTGGGTGTGGAGAAGGCTCACTTTAAAGCAGACATGTCAGACTCAGGCCCAGGGGCCAAATTTGGCCTGACAATTATATTTGGCCTGTGAGATGATATTAAATCTGTATTCAAGCTGCCCACGGGCTACAGATCGACTATAGAGACTTTTTTATTTTTTAAATGTTGTTATTATTTTATATTAGGGCTCGGTGAGGCAGAAGTAAACAGCAAGGTTAAAAATTCAAGTGAATGCATCTGATATAAAAATGTATTGAACAGATACATATGTGCTCTAGTTTATGAAACTGTTGACCTTTTTTCTGTACCATTTTTGGTTCTAAAGTTCCATATGTTTTAAACAGACCATGTATGAAACATGGAACAAAAATTATTTCACAAATTTCAAAGACCTGCAAATCATGTCAATAAATGGATGTATTTCATCATATCTTGTGTTATTCCATCTTTGAACTGTTGATGAAGGTACAGGATTTAAATAAAAAAAAAGAAAATGATAAAAATTTGCTTGGAAGGACTGACATATTTTATAGAAATAGTTTCCTTTCATTTTGAAGTAATATTAAAGTATTTGGAAGAAAAAAGTTGACAAATGATGTAAAATCATGCACCTTCTACTTGTTTGTACAATTTTCTTTTCTTTTACTTTTCCCTCCGTTACCATGACCTTTCTTAATAAAAAATCTCATGACTCAAAAAGTAAGAGGTTTTTCAACCTAATCTTGTACCATATGGTAGAAAACTATATGAAGCAAATATTCAAACCAGTTTGTTAAGGATATGGAAGTGAGAACCAAGAGTTATCACTGTTTGGATTTATTGCCCAAAAAGTGCTGCATATTTCATTCCCTCTGTTACCAACATGAGTTTAAAAATTTTTGTCAACAACTTGAAAGAATATCACAGGTTTAACTTGACCCTGTTGGAGTGTAACTCTTTCCTACATTCTGATACTTTACTTATTTCAATAGTTCCTCTAGTTTCTCAATAAGAGACATTTGAATGTCAAAATCTGCCCCTGTTTCCCTCCGTTACTGCTTGACCAGACCCGTTATCCTTGTTACAGATTCAATGTTTAAACAAAACTATTATTAAAGATTTATTTGAATAAGAAAAGGTTTAACATATCTCGAAAGAAGAGAAAACATGCAGATGGTGTTGACATTTTTGAGTAAATATTTTGTTTGACACACGACTTAATCCCAGTTTTTAATTTTGGCCTCTGTGCATTTGAGTTTGTCACCTCTGATTTAGAGGGTGATCTTATTTATAGTTATTGGTGGTGGTATCACTTTTCATTGGGTGTTTTCATTTGTGTTAATCTTGTTTGTTTTTCACTGGTATGTCTCCTTCACCCCAGTTTTAGGGTGGAGCCTCACTCCTGCAGTGTCATCTCCACCTCTCATCAACCTTAACTTTGTTTTGTTCAGCCAGTAAATAAAAGCTGTCTACACGCTGTTGGACCCACACACTGACTTTGTATTAGGATTCTTGTTTTTTCCTCTTGCAACCTGCACATTTTTTGTTATTAATAAATCCTGTTAGTTTCTGGACTTTTGTCTGCCTTATTTGATCCACCAGTCATTATAGCACTTTGTTATTAAAATTTACCTGTAAACCCTGTAAGTGTTGCATAAATGTAAACTATAGTTTTACACAAATCAAGAAGCAATTTTATGAAGAAAAAATGTTAAATTACAGTAAGGTGACCATTCTATTTTAGAGCCTCTCACACTGATGCCATCACACTGATGAGATCAATTTACACAAGAAACACATTTTTCCTGATATTTAAACCATAATTTTACAAAATAAAGATGTTTTCTTATCATTTTATTTATCAGATCATATTTTCTGTGACATTAGAGGAGTTTTGACATAGTGGTTGCTAGGTAACAGTTACGGAATTGCCTAGTATGATATTGAAATTAGGCCTACCTAAAAAATGGCCAAACTGGAAAAAGAATAGTTCATTTCTTTTTGTAAGATCTTAAATACAATGATCATAAGAGTGTTTTTGTCAAGTGAGTCCAACTTGTCATAGGAACTTATAATAATAATAATTTCTCATGGATTCATTTTACTACACCAAAATCAGTCATACGCGGGGACTGAACTCAGGACACAACTACGAAGAAAATACATTTCCCATAAAGCTCAAAACAAGATGGACAACCAAAAAACTTCCCCTTACCACATTTGCTTGGCTTATTTTCTTTTTAAACCAATTTAATGCTGTCAAAATGGATAATATGAAAAAAAAAAAAAAAAAAAAAGGCTAAACTGGAAAAAGAATGGGTTACATTATTTTATTTATTTCTTCTTTTTTTTTGTCAGTCATCGGCGGGGATCGAACCCAGGACGCAACTACGAAAGAAACTACATTTCCCATAAAGCTCAAAACAAGATGGACGACCAAAAAACTTCCCCTTACCACGTTCTCTTGCATTCGCTTGGCTTATTTGCCTTTTATACAAATTTAATGCAGCGTAAACCTATTTAAAATGGATCATATCAATGACAAGTTTTTAAGCCACGTTAGAAAAATAAACAGGCTACACATTAAAATTAATTAAAACGACCGAATTTTACGCTGTGAGTTTTTATTTTTCTGTTTTTCTTCTTCTTCTTCTTCATTTTATTATTATTATCACTTTATTATTATTATTATTATTATTTTAATAGATCCACGGGTGAGTTGTCGACGCATGGTTAGTTTTTGGTTGGCCATCTTTACGTCACGCGTGTGTAAAGGAAACCAGACGTAAACACTTCGCTAAAAGCATGTCCCACTCCGCTGCAATGCTTTAAAACTGTCATGCATCTATCCTGGAAAACACGAATATACATTTTATGCAAGATTTAACTTCCAAAATGGACGAAAACGCGTTGAAATCACTGGTTAAGATGACTCAGGAGGGAGATCTCGTTTCTTTGGAAAAATGTATGAGCTCTTTGGACGGCGAATCGGTTCTGACTGTGATCAGCAAACATTTCGGACGATCTGGGGACACTTTAATGCACTATGCGGCGAGACACGGACATTTAGACATCGTTAAATATCTGCATAAACTGGGCTTGCATGTTGAAGTTTACAATAACGACTACAAGAGACCGCTCCACGAGGCTGCGTCAATGGGAAACCTCGAATGCGTCACGTATCTGCTTGAAAACGGAGCCAAAGTGGATAGTTTGAAGAAAGCGGACTGGTAATGTGAATTTTAAACATATTTTGAAACATTGCGCCCTCTGTTGGATATAAAATTGAAATGCTAACGTGCTAGCATTATCTCCCTTCGATAGCTCAGTTGGTAGAGCGGAGGACTGTAGTGGTAAACGCGGGAATCCTTAGGTCGCTGGTTCGAATCCGGCTCGAAGGAGAGTTCTTTTTGCACTGACAAGACCCAGTACTACATTTCTTAATAGTATAAATTAAAATATGTTTAGCTTTTATAGATATTTTTGTCAATATTTGTTAAATAGAAAAGCAGGAGATGTTTTTATGTAAAGGTTTATCTGTCGAGACTAAATGAGACCAATGAAACGGCGATACGTGGACTCCATCTAGTGCTCTAACTGCGAACTACCACTAAAAATACAATTTGTTAAAGCTGCACTGTGTAACTTTTTGGTTGGGGGTCCGTCACCTACTTGTTGTTTCTATGGAGCTGTCATTGCTCTGCCAGGAATGTTCCACAGTGTGACATTAAACAGCTCTACCTTACATTTACGCAATTAAAGGTGGTTTTATAGTTCAAGAATACCTAGAAGAACAGGTATTTATTTATTTATTTATTTATTTAATGATACAGGGACAGTGCACAATTTACATGAACCTTAGCAGGAGAGATGTTTGTACCAGGTTGTAGCACCAGTGTGAATTTCCACCTGTCGTCCCTGGGCAGGTTCATTGATTGATTGATTTTATTTTAATTGACTTTTTTTAATCAACTGTTCTTCCTGGAGATCTGTGTAGCATGATTTGCTACATAGCTCTGACTGTGAGCAGGGCTGCCCCTCCACAGACCTGACCTGTAACTTGGTCTGGTTTGGCCTCCTTGAAGACAGAAAGAATTAATGCCATATTGTGAAATATTCCAGACAAAGCAATAACATGTCCATGAAGAAAAACATTTGATAGACCCTCCATGTTAAATAATGCACCTTTAATAATGTCTGTTTTTTGTTATTTGTCGTTAATTAGCCCAAAAACACACAAAAAATGTTTGGCTATGTGTAACAAGTAAAAAAACAAAAAAAAAAAAAAAACAAAAACGCATAATTAAAGAGATAATATCCATAAACCAGATCTGCAATTTGATACTTTAACAGTTTGAAGTGTCCTCCAGCTCAGTTTCTAGAATTCTAGAATGCGATGATGTCATGTGTACAGGAAGTGCTCCACTGTGTTTTTAAACTCCACACACCTTCACTAGAATCATTTGGATGATTTCAGTCCTTGTATTGCCAATTTCTACTGAACTAAAGGTAAAAGGAGCTGTTCACTTGAAAACTATCACTTCATGACATCACGAGGTGGATCAGAGCATTTTGAGTTTTGGAGATGTAGACAGACTAATAAAAAAGTGTTGGTGGTTTTCAGATTCTAGAATTGAATGATGTTATACTCTCAGATGGGGGCAAGAGACAGATTTCCCTATATAATAGATTTAGATCTCTACTTTGACATGAAATATACAAAAGGTAAATTCGGAAATATGGAACCTGATCATTTCTATTACTGACCAGACTCAAGACTCTGCTGCTTTACAACAAAAATCAGCAGTTGCAAATATTCATTTTACCTGCCCACTGTCTGTATTGAATAATACTGGCCTACAGAATGTTGTGATCTGAAACCCAGCAATTACTGAAACATGTCTGAATGAACCAAAACACAACTATAGGTGTTTTTGAGGAGGTAACAACATTAGAACATGATTCAAAGCTCATAAGAGTCCATTTTGCGTAACCTTGAAATTATTTTGAAAGATCTGACCAGTGTGACCTCTCACTTTTGTTCAGTACACTAATTGTTGTGCATGTCTATAGTCGTTTACATCCCTAGTGAAATGAATTCCTGTGTGATCTGATCTCGTGTTGTGCTCCAGGACACCTCTGATGATGGCGTGCACCCGGAGAAGCCTCCCTGTGATTGGTCAGCTCCTGGATCACGGAGCCGACCTGAGTCTGAAGAACAAAGACGGCTGGAGCGCGTTCCACGTGGCGTCCAGAGAGGGCAGCGCTGAGGTGGTGCTGCTGCTGCTCCAACGCTCAGAGCAGGTGTGGAGGACAGAGAGCAAGACTGGGCGCACGCCACTCCACACGGCAGGTGGGCTGGAATCTGATTTATGTGGGTGTGGTTTATCTGTTTCCTCACCGGTGCGGAGCAAGAAACAAAAGGATAGTTTTGAGTCACAGTTGGAGGAAATGGTGAGAAAATACAAACATCTGTACGACACAACGCTCAGTGACGACTAAGACGCTAAATGGCAAGAAATTAATGGAGGGAGATCACCGGCATTTTAGGCTTGGACAAAACTCAGTGTAGAAAAGTCTGGTGTAATCTCCGTGACAAGTTTGTGAAAGTGAGAAGGTGAGTCACCAAAATAAAGAGTTGTCAGTCTTAAGGTCGAAAAGAAATCTCCTTGATATAAACCTCCCTGCAGTGGCTGGACTCCCTCATCAAACACAGGGAAATGTCACCAATATGACTCCTGTTCAAGTTAAACAGAGGGAAGATATTAATACTTAGTTAATAGGAGTGAGGGGGCGGGGCAGAGCGAGGGGGTGGGGCAGAGCGAGGGGGCGGGGCAGAGTGAGGGGGTGGAGGCAGTTTGGCAGCAGAACATCTGACATTTCATACATCGTTTTAAATATGAAATGTCAGAGCCCAAATGAACTTTGTTCTTATCACCTCAAGAACAAAAACAAAGTTCTTATGTTCTTGAAGTATGAATAGGCCATTAGTCGACCAAACTGTGTACAACTAATTCTTTTATTTGCATTATAACGATTTCTATGGGACAACAGCAGAAAGAAGAAGTGAGTGACTTAGTAAAAGATATTGTATTTTTTTTCTGTATATGTAAAAAGTCAGATTAAGTCAGATAAAATTTAAAGGTGCACTGTGTAACTTTTTGGTTGGGGGTCTGTCACCTGCCTGTTTCTATGGAGATGTCATTGCTCTGCCTGGAATGTTCCACAGTGTGACATTAAAGTTACAGTTATTCAATTACAGGTTGTTTTATAGCTCAAAAATACCTACAAAAACAGACATTCTGACTGTGAGAGGGATCACCTCTCCACAGATCTGACCTGTAACCTGGTCTGGTTTGATCCCCCACCGGAAAAGTTACATAATGCACCTTTATGTACTGTAGAATCTGTCTTTATAGAAATATATTGTTTCCTGGTATTTCTTTCTGTGTAAATAGCAGGTGTAGTCTTGTGAGCGCACTGTGGGTCAGATACAGAGATACGTGACAGTTTTGGGAGCTTTTATCACACCTCACTCTTTTTTTAGCAGGATATAACTTTAGTTTACCAAGAATTTCTTTAGTCAAATACAGCCTTAAATACAGTTCTGAGGGCTGCAAAATATAGAATCATAATCATTCATTTGACTGGCCAGAACTGGCAAATCACAAAATTATTATTATTTTCTTTGCGTTGTCTCCATTGGGTCTTATTCTGTGGAAAAGCTGCTAACCTTGTAGTTTAGACGTTTAGAAACATGTTCTGAAATGCCTGGAATTCTTGTATTAGGTTATCAGTTTGTGTTTCATCGTTATCTAATCATAATTGTAATCCTTGTCAGAAAAAGTCTACTGTAATGTTTTTCCAGAATGGATGTTTTGCTTTGAAGTGGGTCATTAATGTTGAGGAAGAAGAATTACCTCTTTTATCTTTTCTGTTTTTTTAACCTTTTTCTTTTTAAATTGTATTACAAACCTCCACATAATGTTCTTCTTGGTAATGTGCCTTTATTTACAGCTCTGCACGGTTGTGAAGAAGTGGTCAAAATATTGTTGGAAAGGTAAGAGAAAGTGGGTTAAAGGAATTGTCTGTACGCTTTCAGTTTTAACAGTTTTAAAGTTATTACAATCTGATCTGAGCCTGTGTCTCCAGAGCCGTCACCTGCACACACACTTTCTGCATTTGTCTCAGTTTATGGACAGGCTGTGATCGGCTGCAGGCGCTGGGGTCTAGGTAGTGACCATTCAGATCAGAGAGAGGCTTTTTCGGTATAAACCAACTGAATTTCAGTATTGAACCAGCAACACAAATGAGAGACTCATGTGAGACTCATCCTGCTTTCTGATTGGAGCATCGTCTGGAACCAAAACACCAAATAGGCTCTATTTTTGTTATGTCACAAACCTGGACGTTTGTAAAGATGTGATGACAACTTCCGGCGAGCTCTATTCGTGATAGTAAGTCTGACAAAGTCTAGGAAAACTGAGAAAATGTCCCAGTTTTCTTCATCTCCATGTCATTGTAGCAATCAATCAAACTTTATTTTTTAACACACACACACACACACAAACATAAGATAAACAGATTGGTCATTAGATTACTAGATATTACAGTTACTTTTACAGTAACAGTTACTTGATTACTTGAGATTACAGTTTGGACTTGAGAAAACTATTATCTGTGACACTATTACCGTGTTTTTCAGGCTATAGGGGGCGCTCTTAAGCCTCTAACCCCATCAAAAAACAACTGCCCCCCCCAATCCAGAGCGTCCTATACACGAATCCACTCGAGTGTCCCAGCACGACTTCAGTAAACTACAAAGCCGCACCACCCACAGAGCACACAAACACACACGGAGCAGACAGCGACCGCACAACCAAACACACCCACAGACACACTCATCACTCCACACCGACGAGGAACGGAACGAACAAACCAAAAAAGCGAGCGCAATGTGCTACTTCTAGACATGACTGAACAACTGAGTCACTGCGAACACGCCGACAATCCGTTGGTCCCAGACAGCCCCCTCCCTACACGCCACAACTGAACAAAGCCCAGAGTCACCGTGAACACCACAAACAAACAAAACCACTCACCCATCACACTGTTGGGTTTCATTTAAAGTCCAGTGCGGTTTATTTGTGAAAATAGTTAGAAAATAGACCATTTAATGCCAGTGCGTTTTATAATCCAGAGTTGCCCTATAGTGCCAAAAATACGGTAGCTTTTTTTTTTTTTTTTTACTAGTAACTATCTGGACCAATCCCACATTTCATTCATTTTATCTTGTTACAACTAACTATCTGGAATCTAGAAATTCATACTAACTGTCTGGACTCTGGGACACTAACTCTCTAAAACCAGTACATAAAGAAAAAAAGAAGGAACCCCTCTGCAACATCAGCATATACAACAAAAACACAGTACAGACAATAACGACAAGACTCGCAACCGGGGAGGAGAGGGAACTGGAGTTGACCCCAAAATCTAGACAGGCAGCCGCCTCTAGATCCTGCAGCCAGGGGGCAAAAAGCTGCGAGGGCGTAGAGAAAGTTGGAGAGGAAGAGGAGGTGTCGTGAACCCCCCCTCGGCCACAGGAGAGCTCACTCGGGTGGGGTAAAAAGATGAAGGTTTTGGCGTAGGCCCCACTAAAAGGGCTCCTGAAATTCAGATGAAGATGTTCATGATGCTTTATTTTGATAATTGAATAACTGTTAGAGCATTAGAGATTAAGAGTGTTTGATTTAGATATTAGAAGTGTTTTTGTGACCCATATTAACATAAGTTACTTGTTCTGTTTTGATTTAATCTGATTCGTTTCTTTTATGATGATTTGCTTAATTCTTTCAATTTAATTTTCAAGTTTAGGTTATTTTGCATTAATTTCTGTAACCGTAAGATTGTGGTTTCTGAAAAGTGTTGCCTGTACTTGGAAATGTGTTCTATGTGTGACGTACTGATCACTTGACCCTATATAAATATTGAAAATTCTGCATAATGATGAGATCCTGATTTTGGTTGGCATTGACCCTCCGGCTGTAACTCGGCTTAGGAGTTCAGAATCTACAATTCGGACTAGGCTGTGCTTTATAGCTTTCCTGGTCACAGGGTAATTTCTCCAAAAGGTACTTGCAGAGTGATTTGTCCTAATTATTTTTGTATGAGCTTTCTGGTAAAATAGCAACTACGGAGTGAGTTGGTCATAAGTGCTTTGTCGTGAGCACTCCGGGCCTAAAAACCCTGAGTGATCACGAGTATAAAGAGTGACACCCAGTCACAGGAGTAGTGCATAAAATAATAAAAAGCAGAAAAAATAAGACAAAGACAAATCACTTGTTGGGATATTTTGTTGAGTCTCTCCCTTTAATAAATATACATATACTATTACTTCGAGCAAGTCAAGTCATCCTAGGTGAGTTGCTTACAAAAACGCAATGTTTGGGGATATTTTCTAATGCAATGTTTTTGATGCAAAGCTACATTTGGTTAAATTCTTGAGGCACTGCTAAGGATAAATTAATATTTGCAATGTTTTTGGTGTAAAACTAAATCTGGTTAAATTCTTTGAGGCACTGCTAAAAATGAGTTTTGGGCAAATGTTGTCAGATAGAGGATAGATAGAGTATGTCATAAGGTGGTTTCTAAAGCTAAGTGAAGTTGTAAGTGTTCCCCAGGTGATACTTTAAGAGTTGTTAAAGTTACCTGTATGGTGTTTCTTAAAGTTAAATGATACTTTTTGAGTGTAGTCAGATATTTACCTTGTGTTATTGAAGAAATGATATTTTTGAGTGTAGTTAATGATATTTTTGAGTGTGCATTGTGGTTTTAAAGTTATGTGATATTTTGAGTGTTGTCAGAGTTATCTGCAGTGTGTTTTTAAAGTTGAGTGATTTTCTGAGGGTTATTAGAGTGATTAGAAAAAGGTAGTGAGGCTCAGGCTGCGTAATTTAGTCCTGGTCTTCTCAACAGGAGGGGAGCCCCGTCCTGCTCAAGTCTCTCCAGGACGAGTTTTAAGACCGGCCGACCGTTATGCAGACTGTAGTGTTCAGTTATGTTCGACTCATTAACAATTCCAACCATCCCTCAGTTTTCATCATTTCCCCACTGACACACAACCGTGAGAGCACTGGTACACGTGATTAGAAGAGATGAGGCGCCAAACTCCAGATGATTCCAAACAGAACATATGTCTGCAGTTTTATTTTATCTCTGATCACATTTACTTCAGTGGGTTTGATCATCTACACCGGAAGTTGTCATCGCATGTTTCCAAACGTCTTCCTGTTTTTTTGACGTAAGAGTGATTAGAGCCCATTAGAACAGAACCATGAGACATCAGGTCCAATGTTTTTGTGATTGAGGGCCTGTTTACACGAGAACGCTTGCAGGTAAAAACGACAAATATTTTATCGGAACTGCCTTTCTTTTAGACGGTAACGCTGTTTTTGGGGCTTCAAAATGCAAAAATCTGAAACCACCCTCCAGAGTGGAAAAGTTGAATGCGCTCCGCTGTAGCGTTTCTGTCTACACTGCCCAAGACGCAAAACTCTGGTCAGATCTGCTCAGGTCACGTACACGTTTACACTGCACACATACTGTACACAGAAACCTGGCATGCATACCCAATCGAATTCCACACACTTTTGCGTCACCGTATGCACGCAGATTTCCTCCCTCATCTAAACTCTGAATAAAAAGTGAAGACGCGACGCCACTTTTGCGTCTTCTGTTCACACCGTCATCATATAAACGTAGCCTCAGAATAATCCAGTATTATCGTTGTTATCAGTAAAAGTTATTTGATTTAAGCATGTTTACTTTGAATATCTGAACACAGAAAGGCCAAGTTTATGGAATTTAAAAAGCAAAAGTCATTATTTAAAATCCTCTCACGTTTAAAATCCTCTCATGTTTCTTAGTTTTCTGTTTTCTTTGTTGCAGGTGTGAGTACAGGCCGGACCAGAGGGACAGCTGTGGGGTCACTCCGCTTATGGACGCTCTGAGAAACGGACACATCTCTGTGGCTAAACTTCTGTTAGAAAAGCACCAGGTAAAACAAACTCATTTACAAATATGCATGAACAAATATTGAAAACATGGTACTAGATGCCGTCAATATCCCATGGGTGTGATGCTAACTGTAGGCTGTACTCTGTCTGAAGCTCTGTTACTCAAGTTAGACTTTAATCTGAGCTTTATTTTTACATTATAGTCACAGGCTCGTTCACATTAGCCAACAGTTTTTTCACAATAGCTTCGGACCCATTATTCAAGCCCAAAGACGCAATTGTTGTCAGCTGAAAGGACTTTAAACCATAAGATTAATTTGACTATAATTTGAATATTTGTGGAGCCAGTCCCAAACAAAGAATTCACTTCACTGTCTGAAAAAAGCTGTCCTATCCAGAGGAGGAATGATGTTTACAGCAACGTCAGCTCCCTTTGGACACCACAGTTTCCTAATAGACTCTATACAGTAGACGCTTACGTCACAAACCAAGAAGATTTTTGGAAACATGCGATGACAACTTCCAGTGTAGTTCCCGACACTGGACTCACCGACCAACTGTGATCAAACCCACTAAAGTAAATATGATCAGTGGTAAAATGAAGACTGTAGACGTATGTGCTGTTTGGAATCATCTGGAGTTTGGCCTCATCTCTTCTAATCACATGTACCAGTGCTCTCAGAGTTGTGTTTCAGTGGGGAAATAATGAAAACTGAGGTTGGAATGTTGATTTGCTGAACAGAACACTACAATGACATGGTGTGTTCGATTATCCATCCAGTTCAGAGGTCTGAGGATGTGCCTAGCACTGACACGCCCCTTTTCCTCGGACGGCAGAACTCGGAACAACTCAGAGGAGACCGAGTAAGGATTCCGAGACAGAATCCCAGACGGCTGTACCCAGCGACACTTTTAAGTATGAACTGTTTTCATTGTGTTTGGACACTTTGTGGTTTAACTGACAAATTCAGTCATTCGTATCACTGCAGTACCTTACTGTGTCTGTATTACTGTAGTACCTTACTGTGTCTGTATTACTGTAGTACCTTACTGTGTCTGTATTACTGTAGTACCTTACTGTGTCTGTATCACTGCAGTACCTTACTGCATCTGTATTACTGCAGTACCTTACTGTATTATTGCAGTACCTTACTGCGACTGTGTTACTGCGTCTGTATCAGTCCCTGTGGGTTGGGTGGTCGGTGTTGCTGTGGAACTCTTTAGGTACGTCCATTCATAGATACAGTCGATGTGCGAAACATAATAAATGCTGCAAGCATGGATGAGACGTCATATCCAAGATCCGAGTGAGAGCCGGACGGATGATCAAACGCACCATTAGTAGTGTGAACAGAGCCCGTCGGAAGTTGTTATCACATGTTTCCAAACATCTTCGTGGTTTGTGAGGTCAGCGTGAATATGCCTGTGTCCTGTTCCTGTTAGGCGAGTCCTACGGCCGTGGACAGACTGGGAGCTCAGCCCATCCACCAGGTGGCAGTAACGGGACAGAATGAAGCTTTAAGGTTTTTAGTGAAGGAGCTGAACGTGGATGTGAACGAGAGCGCCACCAGCCTCCAGCTCACGGCATTACACTACGCTGCTAAGGTTGGTCTCCAACTATTTTACACGAACCAATATTGATTGAAAGAGTAGTCCCAAATTTAAAGCTGCACTAGGAAACTTTGGTGGTGGAAAGTCTGCTACATGCTTGTCTCCATGGAGTTGTCATTACTTTATATGGAATATCCCACATTATGGCATTAGTTATGTACCATTTATTCCAATCCTTGTGTTTTTATTGCTCTAAAACACCTTGAGAAGCACTTACTGTGAACAGGATCGCCTCTCCGCAGAATTGACTTTGGCTCAGTGAGGCTTTCAGCTTGTCTCCATGGAGATAGACACATTTAATGCCATACTGTCCAGCATTCCTCACAAAGCAATAACTATATAACTAACCTCTATAGAAACAAGCAAAAAGCATTTAGGGTAAAAACAGATTTACTAGTCTGTGTTAGTAATGGTCCTAAGAAGCTGTATTGATGCATTTCCCATAAAAAAAGTCAAATTAACCACTAACTGACTGACTGCTAATGATATGTTTTGACTGTTGTACTTTGTCAGGAAGGCCACGTCTCCACTATATTAACACTGAAAGAGTTAGGAGCTGATCTCCAAAGACAAGACGCAAAGGGAAGAACTGGTAAGATTTTATTTAAGTTCAAAGTGGAATCTGTGATATTTAAAAATACAATACCAAAAACTGGTACCAAAAATATTTATATTTATATTATACTATAAATAAAAAAATAATTATGTTGTCTTACACTGAATAGAATTTAAAGGAGCATTGTGTAACTTTTCTGGTCACGGGTCAGTCAAATGTTTTTCTCCATGGAGATGTTCTTACTTTCTCTGGAATGTTCCGCAGTGGCCACGTTTACGATGCGTTTATGTTTTTTAATTCTGAATTAATTGTTCTGAATTAAATCGTTTGAAATTAAAATATTCTCCTTTGAGTTTACATGGAAATAACATGGAACATGGAAAATTCGTTAAATCGTCTTTATTTAATTCTGCTCAGTGTCTGGAGGTGGGGAAGGTTCTGATTGGACAGAGACACAAACGTATTTACGTCGACCTGAAGAAAACACACACTTCAGCTGCTACCAGCTTTTCTGTCATCTCGGTTTGTCGTTGCGCCACAAACACAAACATGATCCAAACTTTTTCCACAGTGGTTCTGATAATTGTGCAGCAGTTGGAGAATTCTCTCATCACACTTTATGTCTGTGAGCTGAGGAGGAGAAGGGAAGAGTGTCAGAGAAGAGAGGAAGAAGACAAAGTGAGTGTGAGGCTGCTCTACCTCAGCCCACTCCCACATCCCGCTCACAAATCCAAAGAGACATGGAGGAAAGTCCGAAGACACGACTGGTGGAGCCGGATCATCCGGATCACATCAGAAGGACGACACAACGAGCATGAACTGAACCACCAACACTATTTTTAACAAGAATAAACGTGTTGATCAAGGAATAAATTAATTTGACTTTAAAATCGGAATAAACCAAACGCTTACTTCTGAATTAAGTTTAATTCTGAATAATCCTTGTCATTAGGATTTAAGTGTTTACATGGACTTTTTAAAGCTGAATTAATTTTTATCCAAAATTAAATGATTTTTATTCAGGGCGACAGTAGTGCAGTTGGTAGAGCGTTTGTCCACTGGAGGTTGTTGGCTCGAATCCCACTCTCGACAGAAACATCATTGGTTGAGCAGTCAGATCCTTGACCCACAGGTTGGGAGTGTGATTTCAGCTCTCACCGTTGTGTCCTTGGGCAAGACACTATACCCACCTCGCCCCTAGTGTCTGCGTACACTGGTGTATGTCAAGTCAAAAAGCCCAGCCCCTCTGCTCCTCGTCTTCAACTCCACTCCTGAGTCCAAGTAAATAAATGTAAAAGTGAAAGTAGAGCTGTTTAATGTCACACTGCGGAACATTCCAGGCAGAGCAATGACGTATGACGAATGATGAAACAAGCAGGTGACAGAACCTCAAACAGATTACACCCTTTGATCCTAAATAAAGTATCATAGTTTTCAGTTTTTTTCTTTTAGTAAGTGTGTATCTTGCTCATAGAGTAAGATTGGTCCATTTTCTCCAGCATCAGCTAATTTTAAAGTGTGACTGTAACCTGCACATTCAGACTTTTACAAATAAACTTATATTAAAATACATAATAATAAGACAGGTTAAACTACATTTTCTTCTAAAACATAGTTAACATCAGTAGATCTGTGATATACTGTGTTTGTATTATGATATTTCTGCTTCATATTCATATTTAATAATAATAATAATAATACATATATATAGTTTCCTTTCTCAGAGTATTTTATTTGACTTATCATTTCTTGACCTCCTTTTCTTCAGGCATAATTCTTATGTCTTTAATATTATTGGTTTAAATTTCATTGATTAAAATTACCATATTGTTTTTTGTCATATTCATTTAGCAGTTTTATATTGTTAATATAAATGTAATTATTTTGTATTACTTTATATTCTATTAGGTTTTAATTAAAATTCCTGAACATAATTTTGAGGGGGTGTATAGGCAAAATAAAATATAAAATACAATAATAAAAAAAAAAATAGAGCAACATAAAATGTAGTTCCAACTAGAAAATATGACAGAACCCCAATGAAAAAGAACACACAAAACCATATTTGTGTTTTACTTACCGTACATACTTTTATATAACTTAGCTCTTATTGATACCAGTCTTTTCCTTTTTTTATTGCTTCTTAATTAGAAGTTTATTAATTTATTAAGTTTATTAAGTCCTGCATGGATCCATGTTTGAGACCTGCACCCATGCAGTACAGCACCATACCCGCCCGTTAACCCATGATTGTATCAGATTTAAATCAGACCATTAGTCCGACAGCCCAGTAGTCCAGGACTGAACCTACATGTGTCATTAGGAGATTATAAACATATACACGCCACATCTGCAGAGCCGATCGCCAGGACTGGACCGGGACTACACCAGGACTACACCAGGACTACACCAGGACTACACCAGGACTACACCAGGACAACACCAGGACTGGACCAGGACTACACCAGGACTACACCAGGACTACACCAGGACTACACCAGGACGACACCAGGACTACACCAGGACGACACCAGGACTGGACCAGGACTACACCAGGACGACACCAGGACTGAACCAGGACTAAACCAGTATCATTACATAAATATATACACGCAGCAACCGCCAAGCTGATTGCTAGGACTACACCAGGACTAAACCAGGTCCAAACCAGGACTTAACCAGATCTAAACCAGGACTAAAGCAGGAGCACAGCCGTCGAGCCATTCACCTCCACTGATGGTTTTATGTAATAAAAACATTAAAGTCTCTCTCAGACTGTCTGAGATCCAAGATTTTACTACAAATGATATGTTGTTTTAACAGTTTTCTAACTTTGGTGAAGTTCTAAGTTTTATCAACGGCCAAATCTTCCTTTAAATTATACAATAGTTATGATTTGACCTATATTTTGTTAAATGAAGGTTTAAAGTGTCGGAAATTTGTGCGTAAACTCAGAGGGATTCTGTTTTAGGACTTAGCACAACTTACTGTATTTTTGTAACTTTTTTCTTGTAAAACTATGATGCATTTTTAACAAACCAAGTCAGAATTAAAAGAAATATTGAATCTGTCAAATGTATTGAAAATTTCCCTGATCTGGCCAAGATCAAGTTATTCATCTTGTTTTCAGGTTTATTTTCTACTCTAGTAAGTAGAAAATAAACCTGAAAACAAGATGAATAACTTGATCTTCTTCTGAGATGCTTCATTCTAGTCTAGAGGTCGTTTATTGTAAGATAACTGGTCCAGTAAAATGATCTTGCTGCATGGACAGATCATTTCACTATTTTTATCAGTCATTTTCTGATAGATTTAAGTGTTTTTGTCTTAAATTTTGGCCAAGCATGTTACAATCTTTAATGCATTTATTCCTCTGTGTTAGCTCTTCACATGGCATCCATTGGTCAACACGCTGAAGCAGTGAGCACTCTACTCCAGCTCGGACTGGAAAACTCGCCAGATTCAACAGGAACTACTCCACAAGAAATCGCAAAGAAACCAGCCGTGGTCCAGGCGTTTCACACGGAGACTTCATAACAAATACTATTATGTCTGAAAGATGCAACGGTTATTTTATTATTTTGAGTTTGAGCAGCAAAACAAATACAATGTCTATTATTGAAATAGTTCTAATTGCAGAGATCTAGTCGCTGAGCAAAGCCAAAAGTGTTGTAACCAAGAAAAATAAGGGTTTAGTCCCCATTTTGATGTGTGTGTGCCTATTACTTTTCACTTGTCACCACATACGTGTTTACTGAAGACATAATTAAATGTAGATAAAACCAATGACATGTGAAGAAGACTAATGTGGTGGGTTTCACAATAATTTTAATAACCACAACTCGCCTCAATACAAAGCAGGAGCGGAAATGACGGGCACTATTTTTCACACCTTCAGTTTTTCTGAGCGTGCACACCTCGAATACAGGACAAAACAGGATTACTCAAACAATCATTAAACAATCAAAATGAGGATAACCAGATTTTTAAAATCAAAAACTGGAACACCCTCAGTTTGGGGTGAAGGTAGTGAAAGAGTATGTGAATAAGGAAAATTGTTTTGCCCATTCATGACTTATTCAGGACTAACATGTGAGTGACTATAGTCACATTTTCTTTGTGTTTTGGTCATTTTTAAGCAGCTTTTCTGTATTTTGCCAAAGCAAATGACAATTAATGCCTCTTTTTACTGGTAGCAGGGATCAAATCGGTCAAAACATAAGGACACCAGGGACATTTCTTGTATAGCACTGGGACTAATCAATGGTTTTGGATAAATCCACTGGGACAAGGGAGACAAAGATGGTGTTCTGTCGAAATGGGCTGCCTCGTAGAAATGAGCGATCTGAGGTTTTTCCATTTATAGTTGTATCAATCCAATACAGCCTAACCTCCATACATATTATAAACCACATAACCCACATATTTATTTGGATTAGAGATGCGGGTTTAATGCCGTTTGCACGCGGTGATCAAACTTTATACCTTAGTTATGTACAATTTCAATTCATTTATATGAATATGTGTAGGTGGTTCATTTGGACAGTCGTATTTTGCTCAAATAGGCTCCGACGAAAGATAGCACATATCGACAGGACAATTTAGCCATTGAATAATACTCCCACTGTAGAATCACCATTATTCACTCATTTATATGAATGTGGGTAGAGGAGCTCATTTCCACAGGCCGATATCTTCTATCAAATAAGGCTCCCACTATAGAAAAGAAAGAAATTACCAGAAAAACTGAAATCTTTATATTAAATAGCGTTAAATATATAATATTTAATTCTATTCTATTTATACAGCGCCTTTCTAAACAAAGTTACAACATTTTCTACACATGGAAACAAAATAAAATATAACAATAAAATCTAATATTAAATCCAAACTATTCAATCAAATAATGTAGGTATTCTGCCGCAAATCTAACATGCACATGTCATTGCTTACATGCTTAATTGGTCAAAACATACAATAAACCAATACACTTTTAACCCTCTCAGGCTCAAATTAAATTTTATTAATAGGACAAAAACTGATATTTGGGGAAAATGATCATATGGGGTAGTAATATACACTCCTGACTTTTTTTGAGAGAGACCTTCACATCCAATGAGTTCTGGGATGTTGCAGCATTAGTCTGGTGTTCAAAATTAACACTGAAGACTGAAAATGATATGAACACTAACTTTATGTGTAAACCACTTTTCATAACAATGAAAACATAAAGCACAGTGTAACAGCTTTACAGTGGCAGAACAACATCACTTTTTCGTGTGGTGCTCCAAGAAACAATTTTTATAATTTGTAAACAACAAAAGTACTTTGCACTTCTGGCAGGTCGTTTGTGCGTAGCCATTCTTGCACAGTCTGCATCGTCCACGTTTATCAGCATGGATGGGAGAAAAGGCCCCTGAGTAAAAAAAGCTCATAAAATATGGATGTGGAGTCAGTAGATAATTGGGATTTAGCTGCAAATCTGCAACGCCTTACTTGTTACTCCATTTCTTTGATGTTACTGTAGCTGAACATATTGAATGAATAAGAATAAAAAAAAGCAATTACAAAAAAATATTTATTTATAATTATTTATTTTATACGTTATATATACACTAACTCCGCTTGGGAGTCTTACTCATGCGCAGTAGAGCTAGAGAGCTCAAATCGACGGGACACCTGGTCACCTTATTAAAACCAAATAAAACTTTTGAGTAAGCACATGGTAGGGAACGCTGTTTAAACACATTCAAAATTGATTTAGCATAATAAAACCCCTTTAAATGTCTGATCAAACACAGTGAGGCGCGCGGTGAGTGACAGTACGAGGCCCCGCCCTGCTCGGCTCCTGAGTCCTGCTCGGATCTGCGGCCCTTCATTCACCCTCAGCGCTCCGCATTCTGCTACTTTCCTCCAAATCTCCTCCTCAAACTCACCTCGACAGCCTCCAAAATGAATGAAGAGTACGACGTGATTGTCCTGGGCACCGGGCTCACGGTAAGAAACGCTCGAAAAGAGTCGATTTGAGGCGGGGAAGTGAAGCGCAACCTGTTGGTCCCAGCGCGCTCCTCCTGGGCCTCAATGACGGCGGCTAAGTAGCTACATTAGCATTAGCATTAGCCACTTTTCTCGTAGTGGATCATATAGAACCGTAGATCTCGCGTTCAGCCTCTTGTCGCGCGTTCATACCGCTGCCATCTTGATACAGGGCTTCTTTTTTTATGACTTTACCTTAAGTTTTTCACAGTATCAGCGATCAAAAATACACCACGTCTAAACGAGAACTGAACCAGGTTTAAACCAGGACTAAAAACAGGAGTCATCTTGGTCTTTTTAAAGCAGCATTATCCCTGTACAAAGATGGCGGCTTTGTTGATGTACTCTTTCCAATACACTGCGGTAGTCAATGCGAGATCTACCGTTCTATATAGAAACTGTTAGCATTATTAGCTTCTCTAAACATTTACACAAACTCACGCCCATTCGTTATAAATATCTCGTGATCATTCCCATCTGTCATTGTGCAATAAACCATGATTATTCCACGCGGTTGAAGTAATTAAACAAGTCATTTTAAACGCTGACGACTTTTATTTTACATTCTTGTCTTGCGGCTAATAAAGATTAAACACGATTAGCCTTAGCCGACCTAAGTGTGCAGTCAGCCGCACTCTACCAGCACGACTCCTATTTGTTTTAGCGTGTGTTTATTTAATTTCCAACAATATCCTGAAGATAAAACTGTGTCATAATCTTTTGGAGAGACGTGTAAGTGGGTGGAACTTGCAAACTTCCAGAGTAGGCAAGATTTCTTCCTGTGACGATTCGTTGGAAATGGCACAAAACCTTTCAAGATCGTGACTAGTTTTTGTGTAGATCCTCGTTACTGATTAAGCTTATAATTGTCGTAAAAAGTTGTGTTTTAGTGAGCTGAGTTGCACGATGATAATGAAATGTCAAATTATACGTAGGTACAGGGTGATCAGACGTCCCAGTTTACACAGGACAGTCCCAGTGTTGAGCCCTGTGTCCCCTGTCCCAGCAGATTTATCCATAACCAGTGATTTGTCCCAGTTTTATACAAGAAATGTCCCAGGTGTCTCAATGTTTGACCAATCTATTCTAAACCAGGACTAAACCAGGGCTAAAATATAACTATATCAGGTCTAAACCATGTCTTAACTGGGACTAAACCAGGTCTATTTCAGGGCTAAACTAGGACTATTTCAGGACTATTTCAGGACTATTTCAGGACTATTTCAGGACTATTTCAGGACTATTTCAGGTCTAAACCACGTCTTAACTGGGACAAAACAAGATCTATTTCAGGCCCATTTCAGGGCTAAACCAGGGCTAAATCAGGGCTATTTCAGGTCTAAACTAGGTCTAAACCAGGTCTATTTAAGGTCTATATCAGGTCTATTTCATCTCTAAACCAGGGCTATTTCAGGACTAAACTAGGTCTAAACCAGGTCTAAACCAGGTCTAAACCAGGTCTAAACCAGGTCTAAACCAGGTCTATTTCAGGGCTAAACCAGGTCTTTTTCAGGTCTAAACTAGGACTAAACTAGGAATAAACTAGGACTAAACCAGGTCTAAACCAGGTTTAACCAGGTCTAAACTAGGACTAAACCGGGTGTAAACTAGGACTAAACTAGGACTAAACTAGGTCTAAACTAGGTCTAAACCAGGTCTAAAGCACGTCTAAACCAGGTCTAAATCAGAGGAGCATAAGTTGCTTTTGTTTAGCACAATCCAGAACACTGCTCTTCTGTATTTTGTCTCAGATTAAACACTGATCCGCACATGAGTCGAGAATGGACAAAGCTACACGCTTTTTAAACTATTTTATACCAACCATCCCAACCCGAGTGTGTCCCAGTTTTTTTTTTATTTTGAAAATCTGGTCACCCTACTCAAGTATTTCAAATTTAAAAAACTAGGACATCCCTGTTTTTTTGGTGATTGATTATAATACAATTGTGAAATGAGCGCATAATTAAGTAAAATTGTTATCTAGAAACCATTCAAAACTAACATGTGAGTCAGTATAATCACATTTTCTTTGCATTTTTGTCATTTTTAAGCAGCTTTTCTGTATATTACCTAAACGCAGGGCTCAAAACTGGTAAATAAGAACGTCTGGTCACTCTAAACTATACACAGCCTTGAACACGTCTGGTATGTTTTCGAACAATCTTGTCTTTAGTGTGTAGTTGTATTTCAACAATTGTATTGTTATCTCAACTATACACACTCTAGATTATAAAGACAGTGGTTTTATCAAAGTGGTAGTATGAGACTTTTTGGCGGTGGACAGTCAACTGCATGATGCCACAGAAATAGAAGTTAGTCATACTTTGGGACATGGATTTGGTAAAGATTATGGTGGCACAAATAATTTTTATTTGAATAATTTAATCAAATTCTATTTGTGGATTATAAATGTCACTTACTGCTGATAATTTGCATGATTCCATGTTCCAGAAGTTAAAGTCATGCTTTGGAACATAGATGTAATGAAGACTGTGGTGGCATAATGTCATTTTGTTTGAATAATTACATTTTATTCAATTTGTGGAGTATAAATGTCCCTTACTGCTAATATTAAACATCTTTTAAGATGTAATTTGTGAACAGTGTAGTCTCTGAAGAGGTTTTAGAGTCACTCATGCTTGTTTGCGTAATCTAGCGATCTCTCTTGGGCCGTATTCAAACCCTCCTTACAGTTAACCGCACAATTCTGTACAAGGCTCCACCTACAAACCTACGTCACTCACGCTCCCACGCAGGATACAAAACAATGCTCTACAGCTCGATAAGCCTATACGCGGTACTTTCATTAGCGTGACGTACGCCCTGTTTGTGTTGCGATGGTGCTCTGAACAGGGAGTGACTTAGCGCGGAGAGCAAAGGGGCGGGAGTCTCAGAGCATTAAAAATTAAAGTCAAATACTACGGCATGTTCAAAACAATAAAAGGCAAAATGGTGCTTCAAATATGTTATATGTTACAGTTAATATTCCATGAAAGACAAATATTTCCTCTCATCAAGTGAACTACTAAAATAATCATGAGTTGTAGTCCAGTTTTTGTAGTAAAGTTGTAAAATTTCACTTCTCAATACAATTCTGTACAGTGTTAAAGGAAGTATAATTGTGGTATAGGCTGGGCTGTTTTTAATCTGTTTATTTTTACAAGCGCAGGCAGAGTGACATCAGAGCAGCCGAGCAGTAGTGACTAAATGAACGAGTATTTATGTATCATGTGTCCTGTCTTAGAGTGTATGGCCCTGACAGTGCACGCCTTCTGTCTTTGACTCAATACACTGTTTGATGGCTTCTTAGTCGACCTACATTTCTATTAGTCAAATTAGTTTACAGTGATTAGAAGGATTTTCCATGAACCGAAGCTGAAAGGAGAAAGTATGAGGAGGTAGCGGGAGTTTTGGGACTGAAATGTGACTTTATTCTGCCTTTTTACAAACAATTATACAATTTACTATTAGTGCTTTT
>NW_026571085.1:0-25000 GCF_026225935.1 Boleophthalmus pectinirostris
CAAACTTTATAAGTGTTTTTCAAAGTGCATTGCAGTTATTAAAAAACAACCTCATATGCCCTTGCACCAAACACCCACACAGTTATACAAATCAGACAGCCACATGCATAATCTCACCCACATGCGCACACACACACACGCGCAAATGCTAAAATACATAAGGGTAGGTACAGATAAATGAGACTTGTGTGAGTGTGATTTGGTGCCCGTCTTTTTTGTAAATTCTTACAAACTAAAACAACCACCCACAAACTACAAACCAAAACCCTCACCACCATAGGGTAATTTTATGGATGTGGCAAACACTCACCATTTCCCAGAAGATCTCTGCCAGACTGGGAGCAGAGAGGACATCACAGGCAACATCAATCAGAGGAGATCCAGTTGTACCTCTCTCTGTCTGTGAAATGAATTTTTGTTTTCATATATTTACTTATATGATTACATAAAATAATGTCTGGAATTGGCTGTACCTGTAGGCTATCCTCTTCAAATGACGTGACAACAAAAGACAAGAGGCCATAAATGCACATTTTTGCTGTGCTTGCTGTGCACTGGGGGAAAAAATTATAATTATTGTTGACTGTCTCAAGTTTCTTAATGTTTTGGTTTTAAAATTTTAACAATAAAATTTTGTAAGAGTGTATATTTTCCTACATTGTTTCCAGAAGCTCCAAGACTTTTAAGCATAGTAGAGAGGTATTCAAAAACTCCCAGCTGCAGAGCAGTGTTACCAATTCTTCTGACAACGGGATTGGTCTCCTCAGGCCTCAGAGTGTGTCTCAATAAGACCCATGCTAGCAGGACAGGGCCATGATGGTGAATGTCTCCAAATGTAACTAGTAGCTGATCCATCACCTTAAATGCAAAAAAACCAAAAAAACAAAAATACATTTGTCTTTCTAAGGTCTCAACATCAATGATGTTTCAGTACAAATTAAATAATGACCTTAACCACATCAGCAGCACTTGAAAACTGATGTTGTTCAGTACGATCCTCCAGAGCACACTTGTGAAGAAAGTCTATGTCCATTCCCTCAACCAAGATAAGAGAGCCAAGGTAGCTAAAATACAAAACAAATTTAAAAAAGGACATTAACAATTAAATAAATATAAACTACCTGCTAAAATCTCCTTACCCAATACGTTCCACCAGGGCATCCATACTTTTGTCCACCAGATGTCGGTTGGTCTGGCGCAAACCAAAGCCTTGTTCCTTAAACATTCTTGTGAAGCTCAAGAGATCTGATGGGGTCATCTCAAAATAGGCATAGTATAGAAAGAGTAGCTCAAGAAGCAAAGACTGCTCTCTCAAGCACTGGAAGAACCAACGTGAAACTTGCCGTTCAGTCTGAAAAGTACAACATTTAATTTATCAAAAAAAAGGTACTCGCTTATATCTATAACTGAAGAGAGAAATATTCACCATAAGAGGTCCATGGGTTTCCCACGTTGGAGCTTCAGCATTAAAAAGATCTTTAAACTGTGTTTGACAGTTGTTAACTAGATCTTTTTCAAGTTTAGTTACACAGTTGGAGTACTCAACCTGTGCAGACAAGGGACATCAAGAACATGTCATAAGAACATATAAGATAATACTATATGCTTCTTACCCTATAGGGATGTCGCTCATCCTGAAAGTATGTCAGTAAGAGGAGGATGCATCTAAGCAGACACACACGCTCCTCATAGTAATAGTCAGTTATCTGTAAAAATATACAAGCACACAGTCAGAACCTGAGTCAAATGATGTCCTAACAAAAGCAAGCACAGATCACAACCTTTAGAAGAAGAGCCTGACTTTGCCTTTCGTCTTTCAGTACGACCTGTGCAGGAGACATTCATCATAGTTGTTTAAATTGTTTTTGCTTTTTAAGAATACAAATGGAAAAAAAATATATAAAAATATATACATTGGCCAATATATTTATATTGTTTAGTATTTTAAATCTAAAACAAACACCTTTAGTGAGTCTCGTGTTCCTCTATAGTCCTCTTGCAAGTAACACTGCAAAAGTTGGACACTTTGTTGTTCATCAAGACCCTGTTAAACAAAAAACAAAAGATATAAAACATGTACTGTACAGCTTTGATTTTTACTTCACAGTTGAGCAAGAATATTCACTCACTAATAGCTTGCTGATCCTGAGACCAAAATCCTTCAATGCTTGAGCAACATCTTTGTTTTCTTTCAGCTTCTGAGCCGATGCAGAGCTAGTTTTAGAAAATATATATATATTTATTTCCTTGTGTAATATTTGTAAGGCATGTTTACTAGTGTGTTACTATACCTGGGTGGCTTGTAATAACTCAGACCTTGGTGTATTCTTTCCCAGTGTTTATCAAGCTCCTCTTCTATTTGAGCCTTTCGGGTAAAAACAACGTGATTTAATGAAACAAAAATAATTAACAAGTGTGTGCAGTTTGCAAAAATGCATACCGGCTCGCGTAATGCGGATCTTCCCAACAGTATAGTCCATAGTTCTCTGCAGCTCCTGACAATAAAGACCATGTTGTGCATCTCAAATTAGTGGTAGGTATGTTTCAGCTACAACGACAGCATAATTTATTTGGGATTTTCAAATTTTTTATATAATTTTTGTTGTGGCTACAGATTGTTGTGTCTTTGTCTTAATTATTTGCATTTTCTGGTTTAAATTTGTCAAGAGAAATACGTTCACATGTGAGATATTGTCATGTGGCCAACACAGCGCAAACTGAGACCGTTTGAATCTCAAGTAAGTGCTAAGCTAAATTAGCATGGTAATACCGAGAGTGTAAAACCAAACACACGTGCTACTTTACCCAGCAAAAATTGTACAAACTATAAAGACAAAAGAAGAGAACCCAAACTATTTGAAGACTTCGCGGAGGAATACATCAATTATTAAATCTTTATGGCTAATTTCTTACCTGACGATCGGCCCTGAATCCGCCATTTTCGCTCCTGACTTCTGATTGGCTGTTGGGAAGCGTCGACACGTTTTTTCTTCTTCATGGGGTACTGACACTGAGAGGTTTGCATCACCATTGTCCTCTTGTGTATGTATGTTTTTTTCATCAGGATTTTCTATTATATTTCATTAATTTTTTTTTCAGTTGTACTTTTGGTCATTGTTGCTGTATTTAATTAGCACAATGAAATATAGAAATTTCCTTTCCTAGTGTTGATGAGCTGTAGTTACAAAAGACGTGTTAAATTAGTTTGACATCTCTTGCCACATTAGCTTGAAGGTGCATTGTGTAACTTGTCCATATTGTTTGAATATATTAGATGCATATGATGAATACATAAGATAATATAATATGCCTAAATTTAGCAAATGCATTAAAACAACAGAACCTGAAATGATTGAAAAGCTTTGTCAGAAGGTCTTTGACATCAGTAGTAAAGGAACCGAGTGTTTTTCAAAGAAGGAGCTAAAATGTGGCAATATTTGTCATTTTCTCCTGCACTTTCACTTAATAAATCACTTCCAAAGGACAGTGAAGTGGCTAAACGTTTGGTCCATTTGTGGTAATGGAACTGTTCACATTTTCAGAGTCGTGCTAAAAGAGCGTTCATCTCTGGAGCTCTGCCTCATGAAGGAAGAGTTTACACTAATTCGTCAAATCTAGTAAAACAAACACTTTGGTGCTCTTCTTAAATCGAAGTAAAATCATTAAAATAATTAAGAAAAATATTGGGCATGTATTGAGTCCTTTTGACATTTTTAGGCACCTTATAATAAAAATACGACTTAAAAGCAGAAGTAGCCAGCATAATCTGACGTGATAGATGCTCTTAAACATCGCCTAGATATATTTTAAATGACACGACCACTAAAGGATTTTTTCAACACTCCATTAAGGCACAATTAAAAGAAGCAAACATAAAGAAGCAATACATGAAGAAGCAAGACATAGCCCTTTAAGAAGGTGACCACGTGACCACGCTGTCAAATATGGCTTCCTCCTCCTTGGGGTGAGAAAAGCGACTGCCGATAACAAAAAAAGACTGTTCTGTGTCCAGAGAACACACAGGAGAATCTTACGTCTGAAATAGTACAACATTTAAGCGGTATGTATGGTTTGTTGTTTTTTTTCTATAGCCACAGTGCGCTCTTTCTCAGTATAAAACAGAAGTTGTGTAGTTAGCTTGACTCTTTCCTATATAGTGAGTACATTTTTTAACCTTAATCATGCACCTTTTTTACTGAAAATCACCTCAATCCCCACAGCAACAAAAGGTTGTAGCTGTGGCTTGGGTTTCTCATTCACTTTAATGTGAATGAGAAATATATTATTTTTTTCCAGCGGTTTGAAGGTTGGCAATTCGTTAAGTAAAACGACATTAAATGCTCTGATGGTGCCTCACAACTTCTCTATCTGATTTTATTTATTATTTATTATTAATTATATATTTAACATTACCATTTTATTTTCCAGGTGCTTTAACCATACTGAGAGCCTACTTGAGGATGAATGGTCCCATACCAAGGAAGTGACAGAGGTTCATTGCTGCACACCATCTGCTCAGATCCATTCACTGAATTTTGACGCTCTGGTCCTGCAGCCATGGAGATCAACCCAGCAATAGTGGAGTCCATTGTGGTGCTAGCTGTGGTGCTATGTGTTCACCTGGTGGTCTGGAACCAGCACTCCTGGTGTAGTATAGCCCTCATCATTCAAGCTTTCTATGTTCAACACAAATGGGACCGTCTGCTCAAATCAGGAGGCGCTGTATTTCAGTTTCGCCCTTCTGCAAACAGTGGCATTGTCCCAGCCTCTATGGTCATGCCCCTACTTGGTCTAGCATTAAGAGAGAAATGCTCTGCCTCGGGAAATGTTTACTTTGAGCGCTTCTCCATGGTCATCACAATAACAGGCATGATGTTGGCTCTGTTTCTCTCTCTGATTGCTCTTGGCATCACTAGACCTCTACCCACAAATACCTGCATTATTGCTGGTATGGCTGCCAGTGCCATTGTTTATACAACTAAACAGACTCTCACTGTCTCTGAGGTCATTGAGGTTTTGGAGGTGCTGTTAATATTTGTGTACCTCAGCCTGATTGTGCTTTACCTCCTGCCTCGCTGCTTCACACCTGGAGAAGCACTTCTCATTGTTGGAGGAATCAGTTTCATTGTGAACCAGCTCATTAAACGCTCGCTGAATCTGGCAGAGGTCAAAGGTGACCCAGTTAACTATTTACTGCCAGTGGTAGTCTTGGGTTCTTTGTTACTGGGAATGTTTTTTGCTTTACTCTTCTGCTTCATGGAATCAGAAACATGGGTTTCATCGCTGTTTTTTCACATAATGACTGCTGTCCTGGGGCTTGGAATCCTCTTGCCGTGGCTGGCTTTGTTTATTGGACGCCATCCTATTATGTGGCTAATAGACTTTCTCACATTAAATGACAAGAGACTGTGTCTTCTGGGGTATTGGGTTTTGCTTGCAGTAGGGGCCACCTGTGTTGTTCTACATCAAAATTACCAGCGACAGTCAGGCTCGAAAAAGCATCAAGCATCAACAGTAGTCAGAAAGTACTTTCATTTGATTGTAGTGGCTACATATGTTCCGGGGCTGATCTATGACCGACAGTTGCTCCATGTCGCATCCGTTGGTTGCCTTGCTGTGTTTTTGTTCCTGGAATATGTGCGTTACTTTCGGATACGACCACTAGGCCAGCTTCTACGGCAGTTACTTACATTATTCCTGGATGAGAGGGACTCTGGGCCTCTCATCCTCACACACATCTATCTGCTCATGGGAATGTCATTGCCGGTGTGGCTGTTCCCAGGACCCTGTGCTCCTAAAGGGGTGCTCCCTGGAGCAGGGGGCTTGGTGCCTTATGCAGGCGTGCTGGCTGTTGGTGTTGGAGACACCGTGGCCTCTGTATTTGGCAGCACAATGGGGGAGATCCGGTGGCCAGGCACAAAGAAAACCATGGAGGGGACTGCAACATCAGTTTTTGCACAGATCATTGCTGTGGCATTTTTTCTTATTTTTGATGGGAATATCAATCTGAACTCTACCTACTCATGGATTGTTGGTTCCATCACTCTGGTGGCCATGCTAGAAGCGTACACCTCACAAATCGACAATCTCCTCCTGCCATTGTACCTCTTCATCCTGCTCTTGATTTAAACATCAAGCAATTACAAAATATTCTGAAAATGTTATGTACACAAGCATACTCTTTTGTAAGAACAAAACTACTTGTTAACTATAAACAATGCATACAACTGTTTCGGCAACATAATGTATTGTGATAACTTTTCTGTCCCATGACGTTGCATTTATTAGATATCAATTATTCAGATTTTGGAGCACAATGATTTAATTGTTTTTTTGTTCTTAAGATAGCTATTGAAAACTGGCAAGTAAAATGGTACTACCTTAACCCTTTAAATACTATTGCCCTTGAAGAACAGACTTAGATGTAAAATATGTAAAGTTTGCCTATTTGTGAAGTGTGAAAGAATGTTTGCCTTAATATTTTTTTACAAAAATCATGTCCAGGAGAACGTGCATCACTTCTGCAAAGCCCTTACATTTTGTTTTGTAAAATGTAAGTATAATGCCTACATACCCAAATCAACATTTCTGTTCAGTTAGAATATCATTATGAGAAACATATTATTGTGACATTGTACCTGCATGATCATACTGTTTACAATTTTATTTTATTTTTTTTAATCCTTACTGTGAAGATGAAGATGCAAAATACGATGAGATGAAGTGCAGTCACTCTTACTATTCAAGTGCTTTAATGTTTTCAGTGTATTTCCAATGTAGTGTTATTTATAATACATGCTAATTTATTATCTTACCATGTCTGTCTTACCATGAAAAAACTTAAACCATCTGCTGTTAAAGAAATCAATTTTAATGGGCCCAATTTGCTGGAAAAAAGTGGCAATGATAATTAAACTGAATAAAAAGGTTTGAATTGACATGATGTCTATTTATTTTGTATAGAGGAGTGGGAATGGGAGTTCTTCAGTGGGTTGTAACCTGAAAATAAGAACAGTATTAGCATAATAGTATAGAATATAATTTTTTATTTCTCTGTGTAAATAGAAGCCAAACATACCAGTTTTCAGGACTCCATTGGGTGTCCTGGGATTCCATCATGTGGAAGGTGTAGACATGACGGGAATTTTCTGATTTGTTTTCATTGCTTTGATGTACTACTTCACCATGGATAAGGACTACACCACCTGCACAATCACAAGAGTTATTAGAGTTAATAAAGAAACCAGTCTGTTTATTTTTTGTAAAAAAAAAAGTTAATGTGCAGGATTGTGTAACAAGGGCAAGTAAATTATCAATTAGGTTCCAAATATACCTTTTTTAACTGGTGCAGGGACAAATTTGTCTTCTTCATATGTCCGTTCCTGACCAATGAAGTTAGTCAGTGGATAGGTGCCCTTTGGGGCACGCACCATACGTCGGGTTATGCCATCTGCATGACCATATATTTTAACTGACTTTCAAAACAGATTACTAAGGGATACTTTCAAGTTAAAAGAACTCACCCTTTTGTGATCCTGGGATAAACCAAAGGCAGCCATTATTGACTGTAGCATCTTCCAAAGCTATCCATACACCCATGACTCTGCCCAGTGGCTCAGTGTACAAAAATGTGGCATCTTGATGAGCTGTTACTAAAGAAAAAAAGAACACAGTATCACTTATAAAGTAATACAGCATTTATATGAAAATAAAAATCTACAAAAAAGTATCATCTCACCTTCTCCTCCGAAGCCTGGTTGCTACATCATGGAGAAAAACAGCAAACTGTTAACCAGCAAAGCACATACCATTGTAATGATAATGAACATTCAAGTGCATAAATTGTAAGCCTACCTTAAAGATGTACATGCTTTGTACAATAACAGGCCTTGTTAGGCCCATTTTTTTTGCTATACCCTGAGAACAAAAACATTAAAGACAGGTGTTTGCTGTGTTCTTAAAGTATAGAGAAGCTATACATCAGCTGCAGATGATACTGGATACTATTTTTGACATAAAATGTTCACTAAATATTGGTAATAACTTAAGTAATCTACACTTGCAAAGAAATGAACACCATCCGTTATTTTATGTCCAGGCACTGGCTGGTTATTTTTTTGGGAAATGATTTCCCCTCCACTTTTTAGCCAATGATCACCAGAACAATAAAGTTTAAAAAGCCTTCTGTAACTAATGCTGATAGCTCTCAGCTGGTCAACCATTGGCTTTCTATGTCCAAACTTTTTTCATGTGTCCAATAGTTTGTCCAGGTTCGATTTTATGTGCATGTGTGGATTACTTAGCAATATCTGGAGAAAATATCTTATCAGTAACACCTTCTAGAAAAACATATTTTTGTGTAATTTAAAGTGTCAACTCACCTGTATCCTGGGTGAATGTGTAATCTTTTTAAACAAAGGTTCATTAGCATGGAGGGCTTGAGAAAAACATTTAAAAGAAGTTATTGATCAACATAAATCAATCAATTAATTAATTAATTAATTAATTAAAACTAAGGCACATATTTGTTGTTCCTTACCATGTCCTACTTTATTGAGTGACTTATTTTTGGGAACAACAAACTCCCCTGCACAAAAAGGCAAAAATCTCATATGGCTTCTGCAATTATATATATATATTTTAAACTGTACTGTTTCACTAGACCTACCCTTGTCATCAAAAACTCCCTTTTCAAAGAAAAATCGAATTTTATCTCCACTTGTGATAAAATAATCTGCATTTCCCTGTTGGTTGTAAAGGTAAATGGTCATCTTTACAGAAAACACAGGCCAAAGTCAAACACACAGTGTTGACATAGTTTTCTCATTTACCCAAGTCACAAAGGTCAAAGAAAACACTAGAAATAGGCCTACAGATTAGGGCAGGACAGTTCCCATGAAAATGGAAAACTTACCTGCATCTTTACAATTAAGCATGCAAAACAAACATTCCACATAAGTGATAAATAAGCTATAAACCAAGTAATTTTAAATAAGTCCATGCGACCATGTTACTTGTGTTTTAAGTTGCTCATCATGATAGGTGGAGAATGTGGTGCGACAGTACTCTGGGACATCCATATGGTCCACAATCTCAGCCATCCTCTGCCTGAGTTCATCACACTGTTGAGGGGTGAGTAGCCCATCCAAGACCACATAGCCATCCTCCATGTACTGAACACAAACAGGTTTAACTATAGATTCCACACACTGTACTATCTATCTATCTATCTATCTATCTATCTATCTATCTATCTATCTATCTATCTATCTATCTATCTATCTATCTATCTATCTATCTATCTATCTATCTATCTATCTATCCATCTATCCATCCATCCATCCCTCAGAAAGGTGCACAAATGAGAACCTCAAATAAACAAAATAAACACACATCAAAGATAAAGCATAACACTGCCAAAGCAGCGGGAGGCTCGGCTACAGAAAATGAGTTTGTGTCAAATTGTTACTAACCGTTTGCACATCACGATCAGTCATGAAATCCATCTTTGCAGGGGCTTTTGCTCAAGTAATAAATTTTACACAGCGAAATGGATAACTTCAACTATAGAGCAGATCGTTTCCGATCATGTGATATAACCTAGTGAACTAATCGGATTTTGGACTCCCCCCCCCACATATGCAGTGGTGCATTTTAGCCACTAGATGTCATATGTTTTGTCCATGTTTTTCCCGAGAAAAACGTACAGCAACGGGAAAGCAGTGGTGCAATATGTTATCTTCCTGCTAGAGTCCAGCAAAAACTTGTCTCCCATGAAATATTGTTTTGCCAGAAATGTTCACAGTATGGCATTATAGTTGTACCTTTTATTGCTAAGAGTCAAAAACTTAGAACATGCATTTTTACCAGAGACGTTTTACAGATTCTTAGTTATCCAACTTGCCTGAAGATCTACAAGTTCCATGTCATACTGTGGAACATCTCAGGCCAAGCAATACAATTTCCATGGAGAACGGCAGGAGTGTGACCTTCCACCAAACTGAAGTTACACAGTGTACCTTTAAGAGGTAGGGATATGCCCATTGACTATACATGTCACAAGGAGGGTGTTAACAATACAAAATTATAAAATATTTGATGTTGCCATTTTATTGATCGCTTTAAATTGTTGAGTGTACAAATTAGATTTTCCACTTAGAAAAGTCAATGTGTCACTGTGTTTTCTCTGCACTATACATATGATTTAAAGCTGGTCAGACAAGTCCACTTTACAAATACAATGAGATTAAAGGGGACTTGAGTAAAATGAAAACAGTGAAACTAAACATCTGCAAATGAAAACATTATTACAAACTGCTCTGTGAAATATGAATAGTATTCAGACCATTAATTAAAATGTAGCCCACAAGTCATTTTGAGATTGTCAGAAAGGTGCACAAATTAAAACATTCCCTCAAATATGTCTTGAGAAGTAGTGCAATATAAATAGGAACAAACTTTTAATTAAATATAAATAAACATCATGTAACCCGCATGACCAGAGATCAGCTGTTGAATTTGCTTTCTTTGAGTCACAGACCTGGTACTGATTAAGAGGAAATGAGTAACACACAAAAAGTCTGTCTGTGCAGAAAAAGGTCATCTTAAATAGAAAACAAGGAGTTGCTTCAAAATGAGTTTTTTTTCTTTGAAACAAACATATTGTTGATTTTGATGGGCTTTTCCATCTCAAATCTCATTTAACATATTATTTTTGAAGACCTTAAACATAATTTGCCACATAAATATACATAAAATATATAACATGGAAAAAAACAAAAACAAAAAAAACATTAGATAAAACAAAATAAAAACATCTGGTTATAACAAAAGGTACCAAAGTTATATTTTGGTAATACCAGCAAGGTAATGAAATGTTTTGATTTTCAATATCATACATCTGCAATAAGGCTTTAACAAGTCATGCTTGTCATGGTTAGAGTAAACTTAACTCATTTAATCTATGTTAGTTACACCATTCAAACCCTGCTATTAAGATACAAGCAGACACAGCATGCTGAATGTATCTGAAATAATCATACCACCACCCGAAAAGCATTTTAGCCTAATGTAGTGAAGGAAAAAAAAGTTTAAATATCTCAATCATACTGTGCAAGCTTGCATCATTCATGTTAAGACAATAAAAAAGCACTGTGTGTGGCGTCTGTCAAATATTATTTACCCTGTACAAAAGGCATAACTCATAGGACTCTTGACACTAAAGTAAAGCATATACTGCCATATACTGGATAAAGGTCATTTCTGGATTACAGGCATAGATACTGTACAATACAAAAAGGCAATAAAAACGGATAAAAACATTATGGCAATAACCATACCCAGGCTTTGTGAACCAATCTTTTTTACATGCTCAGACATGATGTGTATGGATGAAAACCATGCTATATAATGTCTGCTTCAAGAGATACAAATGTTAGCATGACTAATATCTCAGTTAAACTGAATCAAGTCATACTTAAACAAGAGACTGTAATTCCTAACCATGCAAATGCTCATTCAGACATGATCTACTTCTTTATGAGGGTTGATGATTAGATTATAAACTGAAGAGCTGTTGTTCAATCATTGTCCATTGGTTCAATTAAGTTGTCACATTAAGGCTTACGTACGCTGTATACTCATTGTGAGGAAGGAAGAAAGAAAAGCTGGACATGGGTCTGATGGAAATAAATGATTGCAAAGTATTGCTAAAATATTCTTTGAAAACACAAGGCCTTCTTGCTAAGATGAAAAAGCATTACATAGATTCACTATGGTGAATATTTAAGTAGTGGGGCAATTACAGTGACATCCATGATTTTGATGTAGAGGCAGTCTGAATAAAAATATCAGGAGAGCTTTTCTAAGCACACACAGTGGCTGAAGTACATCTCTGTAGGATTGCCTGCCATAAAAAAAAAAACAACAGCTTGCCTTTTCTCTTGTTTTCCTCCAACAATAAAGCTTTGGACTGTGTTTGACTCAAACTTGCTCCTTATCAGCCCTCCAAAGCTGCTCTTTCACTTCTGATGGCAAGGTGTTGAAGAGATCTTCCTCCACGACCAGGCCACTTCTCTTAAGAAGGCGACACTCCCCCAGCTCCACAGGCAGGCACTCCAGCCGGTTCCCTCTGAGCTCCAGCTGAGTGAGGCCAGTGAGCTCTCCAAACCGCGATGGAAGAGTTTGCAAGCAGTTGTTTCCAAGATTCAAAGTGCGCAGCTTCTTGCACTGGAATAACTCTGGAGGCAAAGTCTCGATCTGAAATAATGCCCAGAATAAAGTGGTCAGGAAAATGCTTTAAATATTTAATGCAGTTGCCATCACAACAATAAAATCTAAGTGTTTTCACAAATAATACACAGGGTCTGTCATAAGAATATTTAAAAGGTGATGAAATGCAAAATGTCAAACAAAGCAAACAAAAGCAGCATATATGTTAGATATTATCAATGTGGTTACTCACCCTATTTGCAGTTACGGCAAAGTACTGTAAGTTTTGAAGGAAGCCGACATCTGCTGGGATGCTCGTCAAGTTATTGTGACTCAGGTCAAGGAATCGAAGCTTACGGCAGAAAAACAGCTGACTGGGGATTTTCTCAATCTTGTTCCTATTGAGATAGAGCCTTTCCAGGTTGGTGAGAGTGCCAATTTGAATGGGGATATACGCGATCTGATTGTACCACAGCTTGAGGCACACAAGTCGGTGCAAGTGCTGAAAGCTGATGATCTCCTCGATAGTCTTCAAATTATTGTCCTTCAGGTCAATCTCCTGCAGGTTGTGCAAACTAAAAATGGAGTGTGGGATGCGTTCAAGGTCACAACGAACCAGTTCCAACTCTGAGAGGTTAACCATTTTCTTCAGACTGTTGAGAACCATCAGCTTGGTTCCTTCATTGTTGATGGAGAGCTTCTGAAGATGTACACCAACATCAGTCACAACCTGGGGCAGTTTTGTTAGATTGCTCTTCAGACGCAGCACCTTGAGTCGTTTCAGTTCACGGAGACCATCAATGACGATAAACCGATTATTATCAGCGCTGAGGTTGCCAGTTAGGTGCAGTTCACTGAGGTTCTTTAAACTGTAAATCCATAATGGGATCTCCTTGATATCAGTGAATTTGATGTGGAGCGACTTAAGGTTCTCCCTCAAAAAAGCCAGTGCTGGGGCCTCAATTTTAGCTGGCGTGTGATACAGCCACATCTCTCTCAAGTTGGAAAGCTGTGCAATAATTGGAGGAATAGTAACATCCGGTATAAGCTCAAGTTTGAGCACTTCTAGCTCTACCAGATCAAAGACTGTGTCCGGAATTCCACTGAGCATAAAGAGATGTAACTCCAACTTATCCTGGGAGTTTTTGGTGATGCGCTGCCTCAGCTTCTCTAGAGTCCACTCATTGTTCAAGTTCAGTTGTCTCAGCTTGTTCTCACTCACCTCAGAAGAGAAAAACTGCAAAGCGCTTGGAGTATAAAGGATCATACTGATCTATCATATGTAACATGAAGGCAAAATCATTTTTAACGTCAGGTATGTCGCTATAACTACTTTCTTCACGGATTGACTCAAATGAGTATCGTTTTAGGGATCGACTGACCATCCAACATAGTGTGTACATGCAAATCAAACCATAAACAACCACCAAGCTAATGTAAAAACAAGCTAAAATCTTAAAAAGAGTAGCCAGTGGGTGGGCACAGTAAAACATGCCATACCCTGTGAGCTTTTCCATGGCCTTTACATTGCACACTACATTAAACTTTATATTCTGGACGTAGTAAGCAGTGTAGGAAATGATGAGGATGAACTTGATAACTTTGATGATGGTTTGTCGTATATAAAGACAGTAAACTATATCGCCCTCTTCAACATGAATTCTAAACTTCTTCACTTTCTCAAAAAGTGCCTTAGCCTGCTCACCCTCCTTTTTGTCTAAAACCCCAGTGTCCGAACGGTCTACAATTCCCTGTTCAATTCTGGACTTGGTTCGTTGAAGCATGGGCACACTAGCCTCCACGTCTTCACTGATACTAGATGCCTTCTTATCCATTGAGCCATTCATTTTGCCTGGAGGCTTAGGGTCACTCTCCTCCACCACAGTCTCAGACAAAGCTCTTGTTGTCCATGGGGAGTCAAAGCACTTGAGGAGTATAGAAACAAAATGCTCCAGTTTTGAACTTGTGCGGGGGAACTTGAACCAGAAGTTACTGCAGGCAAGAAAAATAAGAGTGTGGAGGAGCACCAGATAAGGAAAATATTTGGCAAACCAGTGTAGTTTGTTCTCATAGCACACAGCGTCGACATAATTGTACTGATGGCGGTCAAGGTCATACTGAATGCCTTTAGGCTCTGGAGCATAGGGAATGGTAATATTTGGCACTGGCCTAGTCTCACAGGTTGTATTGCTCACCCACTTGCAAGGCAGGCATATCATCTTGTCCTGAGTGACCTGCAGTGTCCCACCAAAAACTGCAATCATTAGCATGACGATTGAGATGTAATCTGTAAAAACATCCCACCATGGTTTTAAGATGCGGTATGCCGGCTGGGTATCAGCAAAATACCGAAGTTCGGTGATGGGTATCATGATGGTTTATCTGAAAAGAAAAAGCAAGTCTATATAAATAAAAGAAATATATTTTAAATTTAAATTTAAAAGTATATAAGTCAACACACCCCTCCCTGTTTCATAATGATACTAAAGAAATAACACAGTTTGCTGCAGAGAACCTAGTATAACTAAGAATAGTGATGATTCACTATGATGGAAAACTCTCCTCTGGTTTCTGTTACAATGCTCTGTAAACAACAAGCAACAATAAAACATATCAAATCATACATTTGCAATTTTAAGTGTTTTATATCATGGGTAATTGGTAAACATGCGGTAGCCTATTTATATGTTTTGAAACAAGAAGCATAATGGCCAACATGTTAATTACATGTATAGCTTTATCTTAATATTTTTATCATAATCTGCATTCACCAATTTATTGTCCATGATTACATAGAAATTTGAGCAAATGCGCCTTTCTGAGACTTGATAAATACACATTCCATTTAAACATTGTTACTGCTCCCTAAAATACCATCGCACCGCGGTTGTTTGCGCAAATTCCTATATATACCCGCTCTCAAACAAAGAAAAACTCTTTACAAAGAAAAAATAATGCCAATGCAGCAGTGTTACAACTCCTATACGTCTGGAAACGGGTCAAGATTTTGAGCCCCGAAGCGACCTTTTCAGTGAAAGTTAATTTTCCACTGGGAGGAATACTTGTTTCCTATCTAGTCAAATAGAGCACTTTAAAAAGCATCATCGCCTTCCATTTTTTCTTAAACACAGTAAAGACTTACCAGCTTTGATGCAGTTTATTTCTGTAATCCACTCCACGCTCGGTTCACGCATTTCTATCACGTTTTAAGGCGCTGTAGTGTTTGAGACGAGAGGCCCCGGCCCCGTCCCCGTTAACAGTGAGCTTTTCCTTTCTGTTCGACTATTTGACGCCGCCTACTGTGTTGGAGAATAATGTACATAATATATATATATTTTTTGGCGTGTTTTAATGTATGTATTTTGGAGGTATATCTACATGTTGTATATTCACTGGGAAGACGAAACTGCATTTTAGAAGAGTCAAATCTAAAAACAAGCTATAGTTTTGACACAAAGTAGTGATGTCATCAGACAGCGACAGACTGCTGAATTCACGCCAATTGAAGAAATGTTTATGGGATGAGCTCTCTACTTTCTCCAACTTTTACAATGATCCGCTCCGCTATTTTAAGCTCACGGGGAACGCACAAGCTAATACGTTTATTGGGGGGATACAGCTCTGGGTCAGCTCTCCAAAGATATTGTATTTCAATGTATAGTTTCACATCATCAGTGACTACAAAACAGCATGCTTCCACTCAACGAGGACGGGTTTTGAATGTTTTTGTGGGAAATGACAGATTTGGACCAACGCTGGACTTCAATGCCTTCACAACTTGTTCAAGTGAAGGTAGTAACGCTGTTGGAAAAGTCAAATCAACACATTATCATCTTGTTTACACATGCAAGGTACCATAGTGGTTTCTTTGGGATGATCGGTAACAGTATTATAACTACTAAGAAGAAATCATGAATCATGTTGTACTGTATTGCTGGGTTGCAGGTTTGTTCCTCCAGATCCACTGAAAAGATATCCAAGTTGGCGTACTATCATGGAGTAGTGATTGTGACATGTCCAGGATGCAAAAATCATCACATAATTGCTGATAACCTCGGCTGGTTCTCTGACCTTGCAGGAAAAAGGTTTATATCTGTGTTTACAATCTCTCATGCACAAGTTATTAGATAAAGACATCAAATTATGATATAAATCTGTTATGATTTGCTTAAACGCCCGAAGTCTGATCTAAAGCGTTGAATAAACGCAGAGGCTGATCCCAGTTTAGACTGGTGTATGTATACTGTAATTTCCTTGATGACTTATCTCTTGTACTCTTTAGGAATATTGAGGAAATCCTTGCTGCCAAAGGTGAGACAGTGAAGAGGGTTGAAGGCAGCTCAGCGCTGGAAATACTAGAGGATGAATCTCAGAAAGATAAATGCCAAAATGATTTACATAAAAAAAACAATAACACAACAAAAACATAAAATTGTGAGAATTCTCATGTGGTAATAAATGTTTTTTAAACCAGTAATGTATTGTTATTTTATCTTTACCATTTTTTATAAAATTTAAATTACATTTTCATACGTGTGCAGTACATGATTATCTTATGATAATCTCGCGAGATCACGTGTTTGTTTATGCTACCAGTAACTAGCGTTTAGCCTTGTCAAATATTGATATGGCTGCTTTTGAACTATTAACTGAGACGGAAAAGCCACGACATCATCCATTCTTGATTGGTGTCAGCGGGGGAACAGCTAGCGGCAAGGTACAGTATCAATGAGGTCATGCATTTCAATAAAATGTGCATTAGCCATGCACTTCTGATAAACTGAGCGGGTTAGCAGTCATCTAGCATTAGCTGACAACCTGTTTTGTTACCAAGATGTCAAATGCGGCACGCCCATTTAAAAAAAGGCTTTATTAACAATATCTAAAGCTAATTAGAAAATACTGTATCCTTGCGTTTATTATAATTCTTACTGCTTGTGGAAAATAACATAGCCTAGCTGAAATGCATCATAGACATTATATATAGGCATTCCTGCACTGAAGATTTAGAGGTTATAAGCATGCTGTTTTGGTTACAAGGCTCTTTCTGCACTTGGTCATAACATTGCCCTATTTATAAAGCAACGTTTATGTGTATTCTTAGTCAACAGTCTGTGCCAAAATTATGGAGCTTTTGGGCCAGAATAAAGTGGACCACCACCAAAGAAAGGTTGCCATCATAAGCCAAGAGAGCTTCTACAAAATACTCACTCCTGAGCAAAAAGCCAAGGCTCTTAGAGGGCAGTACAACTTTGATCATCCAGGTGAGCCATGATGTTGGACTGGTATTTATAACTTAATGAAAAACTTTTTTTTTTTTTTTTTAGAGGCCTTCGATACTGAATTAATGTACCAAACACTGAAAGACATCGTGGAGGGCAGAGTTGTTGAAGTCCCAACATATGACTGTGTAACTCATTCCAGGTATGAGCAATCACATAATCCAGTTTGTATTTCAGCATTGTATCCCTCTTCAGTGTATGTGTTTGTTCTAAATGGTTCCAGACTTCCAGAGAGCGTTACCTTTTACCCTGCAGATGTAGTCTTATTTGAGGGCATCCTAGTTTTTTACCCGCTAAAAGTGAGAGAGATGTTCCATATGAAGCTCTTCGTGGACACCGATTCAGATGTCAGACTGTCCCGCAGAGGTGACCCTAACAACCATGCAGCACACATGAAAATACATTTCTTCAACAATTAAATTTATATCTGTATCTTCAGTTCTACGAGATGTAAATCGTGGAAGAGACCTAGAGCAAATTCTCACTCAGTACACAACATTTGTCAAGCCTGCATTTGAGGAGTTCTGTCTTCCTGTATGTATTAAGATAGATATGCCTGTTTCTAGAATGTCAGTCGCTCAAATATCTTTCCTTTTGTTGTCTATCAGACAAAAAAATATGCAGATGTTATAATCCCGAGAGGCGTTGATAATATGGGTATGTTCCACCTTCTTTTATTGCCATTTTGTAAACAGTATTAATTCACTGTACTTTTTTTATCCTCATGTTTAGTGGCAATTAACTTGATTGTCCAGCACATTCAAGATATTTTGAATGGTGACATCTGCAAATGGCAACGCACATCTATCAGTGGTCGTGGATTTAAGAGGGCAGTTTCAGAGCAGGGCAACCTACAGAATGGCATTGCTAATCCTCCAGGAAAAAGGATCTTGTTGGAACCCAGCAGCAGACCTCACTGAGAAATGGGATGCAGATCATTCAGCTATGTAAGCAGAGGTGGGTAGTGTAGCCAAAAAAAAAAACATACCTGGGCTATATATTTATAAAGGGTGGTACTATTGAAATGCCACGCTACCATTTTAGTGTGTTCAGGCAGACAAAATATAAAATACCACACTGTCTAATTTGTTTTCATGGTACATGAATATCATTGTTAAAAATATTTTTAAAGATTTAGGTACAATGAAACCCAAACATTCATAATTATGTTATTACAATAGACTTAACAGTACTCTCATTTGAGTAACTCCTTTAATAATAATGCTAGCATTCAAATAAAAAGTGTGATGAATCTACCAAAGTTCACTTTCTTTTAAGTTAAAAAACTCATTAGCCTCCACCTCTGTGTATAAGCAAGTGTGACTGCTGCAGATTTGTGGGTTAGTTAGTTTTTCCTAACCATCCAAGTGTGCATTTTAATGTCAGAAATGTTGATTTTAGCAGTCTTCCATTTCTACTGTAATGATTGATGACTTGCTGCTGAATTTTATGTTTATATGTACTATATTTAAATATTTAATACACACTATATTTCTCCTGTATATGTGTCTTTGTCTTAATTCAAGCTCTTGATCTTGGTGAATTTACAAGATAAAACATCTGACTACATATAAGAAGAACTAGCTTTGGAAACATGTGTAGAAACATTTGTTTTATTGATTAAGAGTGTGATGTGTGATTTTGGCCAATATTCAAAAATGAGTTGAAATGATTTACTATAGAACGTTTTGGAATGACAAGCACACAATCACTGTAGACTTCAGTCACACTTCTTGCAGACACACAAAACTTGCGCCCAATTCTGACTGCCTGATGGTTCCCTACGTAAACACAAGAGACAATGATTCAGTATGATGTACATAGATCACAGCATCTTTTGTAATCAATAATTTTTTGCTTTTGCTTTTTTAGTGCACATATGTATGGCACTTAAGAGAAGCCAAGCTCTTCTCATTAGCATAAACAAACATCCTTTTATAAACAAAAGGAGAACTGTATATAATACATATTATAACCATAGTTGATTTCTGACAAAGTGTTTCAAAACAAACTCATCAGATCCAGTCTTTAAAGGTCATCCTTTCTTCAAGTTCAGTTCCTCTCTAGCTTCAACAGACTCCCAGGCCCGCGGCAGTTCATTGCAAGCTGTACTTGAGGCTCTGCTGTTTGAGGAAGAGTCAGGCTTCAGAAGATGACCAGTAAATGGCACATGATGTAATGGAGGGGGAAAGAGCAAATTGCAAAGTAATGGACCATTCAACTCAAGCTCACCCACACTCAACAGCTCCACTCTATAACAGATTCCAGTAAGCAGACTTTGGTTTTTGTACCAGTGTTGCCCTGTCTGCCTTGTGATTCTTTACTCCTCCTCAGTCCCGGGCATCCTCCCATTTCAGTGTCACCTCTCATTGTTTAAATACCAGAACCACAGTAATCCCAATTACTTCTCTCACAGCAGTGGAGCTCCTTGTAAACACAACACTGTTTTCTCAAAATGAGTCTCCCATTGCCCAGGTATATAGCATCCATTCTTCTTTCTTTCATTCTGTAGTAAAGTGGAGATAGTGTCATGAAGCACAGTTGGAGGTCATTTCTAGAGCCTCAGGATGAAGGCCCAGTGGGCCTAGGTCTTTTCCTCACGATCTGTTTTACGTCTAGCAATGTTTCTGGGCTTAATTTTTAGTGACAGCTCCCATAGCGCCTCTTCTGCAAGGTGGTCACTGAAATCATTGAAGAAAGATACAATATCTTCATTTCGTTTCAGCTCGTAATGCCTGGAATGAGAAGAGATCTTTTAAAAAGGAGCAATTTACAGCATCACCAATATTTTATTCACACAACATCTACAAAGTAGAAGACATACACTTGCTGGAAGCGACGCATGCTGTCCAAGATGTTGAATTGTTGCCAGCGTTTGGAGAAATTGACTTTTCCCTCAATGAGGTCTGGATTTCCCAAATGCACAAATGTCAGGTCCTGTAGAATAAGACCCCTAAGAGACAGAAATTGTGTTTAATAAAACTGCAAACATAATGGAGATATTTATGATTGTGACTGCATTATCAAATGGCTCACAAATAGGGGATGCAAGGAGGTTCCACTTCAGCAAGAGCTGCTCTGTATGCTCTGAAGGAGGAGGAGCTGTCAATCAATGTGCAATATTCCTCCAACCCCTAAGGATTAAACATATATAATGTACACATGATGATGCTTATATACATAACACCTACAAGCATTTTCAAATTTATCTGACCTCAGAAGTCTGCTTTTGCCACTCCAATCTCCTAATAGGGGCAGAGTCCAGTGCAGACAGTATTGCCAAGTATGAGTTGAAATTATTCAACTTTCTTAAGTGCTACAATTAAAAATTTTATTATAGCATTCAAATGGACACATACAACAGATTTTATCATGTGTAACAAACCTTCATTATTTTAATGAACTTGAGAAGCAGCTTTTCTCGGTCTTGAGGTTTCTCCTGCTGGATTATCAAAGAGCGAACCCTACAAAAAAGGAGTTTGTTCAACTGTGTGCACGTGTTCTGAACAAAAGAACAGATCTTTGTGTCTTACCAGTAACTCATGTTGTTAAAATGCTCAGTAAATTGAGTCAAGTTAGGACTCTTCTCCTCATTTTGCTCCTTAGCCCAAAGTAGAACTTCTGGAATCTGAATGTGCATTGATAAATTGGTATTGACACTTTTAAAGAGAAGTAATGAAAACAAAATAAAAAGATCAAAATAATTACTTCAATTTTATAGAAGAGTTCAGCATCAAGAAGAGTGAGCTGATCTGCAATTTCATGACTACGGAAGTCATGGAGGGTACCAGGCCTGCCAACACAGACATAACACCTTATTTACACTTGGATGTCCTGGACATTTTTTTTTGTGTGTTTGTCTTTTCCAAACAGGACTGCTCTAGTACCTGGCAGAGACACCCCTTGCCGAGAGGGGTTTTAGGGAGTTTGTGTAGCGTAGCAGCTTTTTCTGCTCCACTTTGTCCAGGATGTTCTTCCGGAGCACACGAGCAAGGCTTAGTTCACCATTACACACTAACGTGAATACTAGATCCATTAGCTGTTTAAGGATGTCCTCTGTCAGCTCCACAAGACTGAAAAAAGACAACAATTCAATTTTCACTAAACAAAAGTACCGAAAGTATTCAGTTGAAGGACTCACCACAGCTCATCCACCACTCTGACCAAAACAAAGAAAGTATTCTTGCTGACCCTCTTCTTGAATATGTCTGGACTGTGACAAAACCTTGTATATGTGCAGTGTTGTCAAGAATAACATAATGCAGCAAATTAGAGTTATAACGGCTCAAATGAAATGCATTATTGCAAGAGAAACAAGGAAATACTATTTAAAACATAATACATAATACAAAAACAGCACAAAAAGATGAAAACATAACATAAGCATATGAATAACCAAACTAAATACACTGCTTGCAAAAATTAAAGGAACACTTTAAAAATGTGGAAAAAAATGCTGGATATCTATACAAATATGGACAGGGCAATGTCTTTGGAACAAAAAGGATGCCACCTTTTAATGGAAATTGACAACAGTTGTACTAGTGTGACAAAAATTAGACAACCCCTAAAACAGGACTGGTTTTGCACGTGGAGGTCATTTCAAGTCTGGTTTTCCACTAGTGCTGGCTTTGCCTAGAGTTATTATCATTACTGGGAGTATGAAGCCATTCCTTAACCTTACAGAAGTTGCGTTTTTTTGCGTTGTGTTTTAAAGTGTTGATTTAATTTTTGTGAGCAATATATGTTGTCTGGTGTTCATCAGAAAAGGATATCTGTAATGTAGCTTCTTAATAAGGTCCTCTGGGGTTATAAAAGTCCGATATGTTGTCAGAAATGCTTCACAGTAGAGAACCAGATCTGTCAAGTAAAAACAAGTGCATTGCAATTTCTGTCAGGGAAATTAATGCCAGTCTCAACAGAAATAAGAACTGTTGCCTTATACTGTACTGTACCTTTTCGGTCTGTTTCTGTAGCATGGACTAATAAAATATCCCCAGATCCAGCTCGAACATCTGGCCCATCATCATTCTGACAAAATCACAAAAGAAAACAATGAAACAGATGACAGGATATAAGGTGGGAGAAGAAAACACCAGCTGGACAGCAGAAGTCAGACCAAGTTCCTCCCCAAAGAGCACATACATTATCCAATATTTGGCTTATATAAAGCTTGATGATCAAAGAACTGAGATCTATTCTGTATCATTTCTAATGATAACTGTAGCACCATTATTTTTAAATTTTTCCAAGGAACTACATTTTCTCAACTACATAACATTCATTAGAGGAGGGCTTTTAAGTAGCTATTCTTTGTTATGTTGTCCTATAAATTCTTTCACTATTACTGGTAAGTATAATAAACTGTCTTCACTAGATCTTACATTATAAAATACAAATAATATTATAAAATTACCTCTTGTTTTAGTGTTATCCTGCTCATAATCTCTTTATGGTCAATAAGGGACAACTCATCAACATCTTCCTCGTCACTTTCAGCTGAATCTGCAGATTTTAGTCTCCTGTAATGAAAGATGAACACAGTCACAACTGAGGCACCAAAGATCACATTAGATTTAAGTAACTATTGCAGATCTTACCGTCCTTTGTCTACAGCCTCTTTGCTATTGGTCGATGTCATTTGAGGGGTTGAATCTTGAAGTACATCTTCAGTAGCATTAGTTTCCTGATTAGTATAAGAAAGTTAGTATAAATTAGCCTTAAGGATAGCATTAAGGTATAATGCATCATCAGTAAATGATTGCGTGGAATTACTGTGATACTTAGAAACATATAATCAAATATTATATTTAAGTTGACATGTAGTAAAAGAAGATGACAACACTGAACTATTGCATCTATGATAGATGACTGAAAAACCATGAGACACCAAGTTAAAATGACAAAACCAAACACAATCACAAAACAGAACTACACAGTTAGTCGATCATGGTTCTACTTACTAGATTAACAAACCCCAGAGAGTGCACCACATACATATCATCATAAAGACATAGCTGTTATGACAACTATTATTTAGAAAAGCTACTGCCTGCAAACCATGTACTCCCCAGTAGAAACACCAAAATGTCAGATGTTAGAATGGAGCAGTGTTAAAGAGCTAGGCTTTTGAAAAGCAAGTGGAGAAAACACGAGCCAAAAGGACGAACACATACTCATGTTATACACAAAAGCCTCTTTGCAGTTAAACCAACGCAGAATCATGCTGTCAGGTTTGTCTTTGTTCAATTTCCATTTCAGAGTGAACAATTCAAGATATGAATCAATAGCGCAGACCTCTAATTTAAACAAATTATTCTCATTGATTCATGTCCTGAAGTACCTGTAATGCGATGTGCAAATGGAATTGACCTTTTGCTGGTGGCATTCTGCTACTTACTCTGTGGGAGAGAAGCAGCTCTCCATTGGCCTGGTTGGATGAGTACAAGTTGACGTACTCCCCCTCTCCACCCTCGTCGTTGGCACTCTCGCTCTACAGGAAGAGAGTAGGAACACAGGCCGAGAGCATAAGGAGCGGAGAGGGGAATCATGTTTTCTATGGGTGGGACTGTGGCAAAGACAGCAGCTAGCGAAGGATTATATCATGCGAGTGTCTGAAAGACCACCAGGGGGTACTAGAGTGCATCATTTAAACATTAGTGTCAAAACATCATGCAGTGCAAAACGCTGTACTAGAGACTTGTGTATAGGGGCAGTCATCAAACAAAGAGCAAACATGACTCTTTAAATTATCAAAGTATTGGCGCAGGACACTGATGTTGAAAAATAAAGACAACTAAAACAAGGGCCACTAATTGTATCATACACTTTTGGATAAGGGATTCATTTACACCCTGGACAGCTTTTACTTAACATGGGCTGCCTGTCCACTTGTTAGCTCACCGCAGAGGTATGGAGAGAATCAGTAAGAGAAGACTCAGAGGGAAGACAGACAGCCACAGAGCCCATTGAGCCAGCCAGTGAACCGTTGGGTCCGCCCCCGCTGCCATCCAGACAGGTGGCATTGGTCAAGGCAACCTGGTCCAAGCTCTGTGATTGGTAAAAAGCAGGAATAAAAGAAATGATAGTGTCAGAGGAGTAGAAAGGTTTAAGACAGAAAAGAAAATAAAGATATTCTCAAATCAGAGGATGGGACATTTAGCTTCCATAGTTTTTTAGTTTTTTCTAAACCAGGACTTAAGTACAGATGTGCCTCAACATGTAACAATGCCCTGTATGCCATTTGCAACAAACTGACAGCAACACAAACATCTGCTGTGAGAAAGCCCAAAATGACCCCCAGAAAATAAAAACAACAATGTACCAACAATGTACAAAGTTGACCGTGGAGATGGCTTGACGGTAAATGCGTATGCGGTAGTCGGCAGGGGCAGTGAGGTACTGTTAACCTGTAGCAACACGTTGCACATACCAACTTTGTTTCAACATACCAGCAGCTCAAACGCAGATCCCTGATAAACACTGCACACAAATGTATTCATGCACCG
>NW_026571086.1:0-25000 GCF_026225935.1 Boleophthalmus pectinirostris
CAATACGTCTTTGGCACTTGTAGAGTGTTAAACTGTAGCCGAATATGAGACAATCAGGTCTGCAGAATTGTTGCTATTGCACAAGTTTAAGTGAAAGGATAGCAATATTTCATGAAAAATTCCACCTTAGTGAAGCTCCAGCAAAGTCCCATCTTCTCCTCCATACCTGAAGGCTTAACTCATTCTCCCCCTCTCAGTGAACAGAGTTAAACTGTCTGCCTTGATTTTGTGTATAGCTGCACAGTTCCATCAATGTTGATCTCACAGAAACAGGAAGTGGTTGTGGTAATGAGCTACACTAGCACAAACTCAGACTTAGCGCAGTGTATTCAGTCCTCTAACTTTAAATTGAATGTGATCAATATCTCCCTTTGAAATGCAAAAAACAGTGAAGATTTTGGCTACTCCCATCTGCAGCACTTAGGGGAAACAATAACAGCACAAGATAGATTGCAGTATCAGTGAATGGAACTTTCCGCTTTTCATTGTAAGTCATTTCAGTATCAAAGACCTTTATAGAAGACACAAATATCAGTATGTGGTATACTGATACTTGTGTCTTCTGTAAAGGTCTTTGATACTTACAAAATAACAGACTAATAAAATGTGTAACTTTCTTCCATGCTGCTTCATGGAACAATTACACACACACAGAGTTACTCTCTCATGCACATTCAGCCAAGCACAAAAATCAAATTACCCTTTTTTGCAGGGGGACCATTTTATCCACTTTCTTATCTAATCTCAGCGTGGACTGGGCGTTCTTCAAAAACATTGAAAAAGAGCATGTATTCAATCCAACGTGTCTTCTTCCAAAACAGAACCACAACAATAGCTGAGTTCAGTTTAAGGAGGCTGTCCAAAGGACCAGCTCCCATATATCCAATGTTAACAACGTACTTCCAAACAAAAACGAACAAATATGTAGCCAGTAATATCCAAATGATGGTTCAAAATTAAATAATCCAGAAAAATGCCAAATAGCGATGGAAGCAGCAATGTGGTCCTGCCTAGCTAGCATGCGCACTCTGATTGTGAGGCCACTGCTGAGTGTTAGGCGAAATGCTCCATCAGGCGTAAGGTGGAATAAGTGGGATGTGAGGGGAGGGAGGGGACTGGAATCGGGAGAGATGAGGAAAGAGGCGGGATTATACAGGACAGGATTACATTTAAGATGTAATGGGGTAGGATGTCGTCCCCCATTACACCAGGGTATATGAAAATGTAATAAATATAAAATGAATCAGAGGGTTGCGTCATTTTCAAATATAGCGTATGACAGAGAAATGTCATCATGAAATACAAAACTACAAAATATAAAATTATACTTTTATGGTTTTATTTCCTCCTCTCCTCTCCTTAGAATCAAACATGGCAACAAAATTCCAGCAATAATAAACTAACTTCACAATAACGTAAAACATAAGAAAATATTAATACTTTTTTGATGGAGGGATAACCCCTTTTGTCTGGAATGTTTCACAGTATGGCATTGAACTTATGTAGCTCCATAGAGAAGAGGAGTTGATGCTCTGGTCAGATCTGAGAAAAGGAGAACACATATTTTTCAAGGTTGCCATGCTATGGAAAATCCCATCTCCATAGAGAGGTAGCAAAACCTACACAAGAAAAGGTGTAGTGCACCTTTAATTAGATAATTCACAAAATGTCGCTGAAAGACTGTAGAGGATTTTATGCAGTAAACCCCCAATAATGGCCCCTGAACTATTGACCGACTTCCTCTCTCCCTCCCCTCCTCCCTCCCCTCCTCTCTTCCTCTCCACTACACGTCCACTCTGTCATCTGGCCCATGACACCTGACCTTGTTCCAGCAGAAGTGACTTGATAAGGGGTCCCACAAGGAGGTGAACTAAGCCCACATGGTAGTTTGTTGCTATAGAGTTAGACAATATAATGTCATGGCTTGTTACTCTAAAACTGAATCTTATGCTAATGTAGCTTTCTTTTGAACAGTAACAAAACAAATCCAGGCCTGTTTAACCATGAGCCTCCGACCTCTGACCCTTCAGCCGGTGAGGGGGATTATGGGGAGTTTTAATGTATTGGACTGTGCTTAATCTGCACTTATGCTCATTATTTAGAGCCTACTGGGGATGACGTGCTACTAACCTGTATCCTTCCACTGCAAAATCTGGGCACTTAATGGATATTTTAAATCATACTTATTTCAGTAGAAGAAATACATGCAGCAACGAGTACTACTGGAGACTAGTTGGCAATAATTACTCAGTGATACTTCAAATTTATTGGAGGAAAAAAGAAAAATGTAACAAACAAAAAACAATACATAAGATTAACTGGCGCAGACAATCAATCATTTAGTATAGTCTTTCTGAATATATTGAATTTGATATGATATATGAACAATAACAAGAAAGTGCAGTCACATCATTATAAGATCATTAATATCTGAATAAAGTTCTCTGAGCTGGCCCACCCAACCATGAAAATGCAAATATTTTTTTATGACCATATTATCATCATTTTTGCATAACACAGGACTCATTAATCAGCAAAGGTATTCTATATTGAATGCTCAATTCTTGATCAATGATTTGAGACAGTGCTGAACAGAAACCATTTACCTTTCTTTCTAATGTAAGCAGGCACATGATGAAATCATCTATAGCTGAAACCAAAGACAGTGAGTACTTTAGTTATTGGCTCTAAGAACAAAGAGTGCTGAGCCTTCAAACTGATCAGAGGTACCAGCAGCCCTGAGGTTTAATGCAGTCACATATGCAGAAGTGACTTACCACTCTCATAATCAATGGCTCATAATCTCAGATATTAGAACATAGGTAGTTCTTTGGAGCCAACTGCAGCTCATTAAACTATTAAATTATTAGACCTTCAAAATCATTTTATAAAGCTCAACTCTAACTTGTGGCAAACGGAGGCCTAGGTGTGGAGGTAAACTGATGCACAGATGTTGAGGACAGATGTTTTTGCTGATTAGAGCACAATGGGATAAAAGGGCATGCTGAAAGCCTTTGTCATTTTGCAATGCGGTGGAGACTAGAAGTGTGGCATATGTCCAGCCGGTTGAGTGGTAAGTCAATTTGCCACTTGTCCACCAGGTTTGGGCTGTAATGATTTCGGACCATGTGCTACCAATAAGTAAAAAAAAAACTCAAACAAACTCACTTGAATGAAATGTTAAAATATCTGTTTAAGTTTCCTTATTGTCCTATATATGTCACAAGTAGTTCAAAATAAAAAGGTCAAACTGTATGCTGCATGATAAAATAATGTGGATTAGTATTAAAGATTCCAAACACATTTACTAAAACCTGCTGTAATATTTTGATGTTGCAGGCAGCTTTTCTGATCCCCAGTGGGTGCTAAGCAGTCTGGACAAATATTTAAAAAACTTGCCAAACCATTTTTGAGGGACACTCAAGTCTTTGTGAGAAAATGCGGGGTAGGAACAATGTGGCCTTGCTCTGTGTAACCTCTGTGTCAGGCTCTGTGGTTAGTATGTCTATGGTGAGTTAAATTAGAGGGCTGCATACACCGATAAAAATAGTATTTTGCTAAATTAATACAGCATAAAATAAATACAGAAAGTTTCAGTTTTAGAATGAAGTTGTAACAATTCACAAAAACAATGTCTGATGGCATTTTACTGCATAATATTTTTGAACAGTGTTGCTCTTTACTCCTATGCTGGAATCCAGACTGATGCTCATTGGTGATTTATTTATTTTTTACATGTAAACTGCCATGTCTGTTGTACTGTGATTGGCTCATTCAATGGTGGTCTCGGTTCACTTGAATCCACACTAAATGCAAAACTCTGGTACGATTCCTCTAGTGTGAACGCAAACTCGGATCCAAGCCATAGACAGTAGGTCCAAACGAACTATTTGAAATGGATCATGGGAGGGGATAGGAATTTCCTCTCCCTGAAATAATGCGCTATATGACTCCAGTGCAATAACAGATTGTTGTCCAGATGCAGCTGCGATTAATTTTCAAATCATTTTGCCAACAATGGCCAATACATAGAATGTAATACAGTATATGATGATTAGAGCAAGTACCAATGTGTGAACGTGTGGCTCCAGAGTGAGTCAAAATTGGGGGTGGTTACCCCTGTTTAGGACCTGTAAGCACAGAGAGGTCCCAGTGTTCCCCGTCCTCTCGTAGCAACCAGCATTTATTATTTTAGGTTATTAATTAATTTTATGGCAATAGGCAATATCCTATTTGATTGATTAAACTTTAAAAATGCCCTGCTTTTAGCCTAGTGTGAAAAATACAGTCGGACTAGATCCAAACCAGAGTCCTGAACCAGTGGGAGCACTCTTCTGTCCAGATGCTTTGCACCACCTCGGAACCAGCTGCGGTTCTTGAGCACGGAGGACTGGAGCAGTCCACCTGGACCTGTAGTCCACAGTGCATTCTCGCTTTCCCCGCACAGAACCAGTGCGCAGACGATGGGATGGAACCACTCGGACCCAGTCCATCGAGCACTGGCCTTGCTCGCCCCCGTCTGGAACAAGCACATGGAGGATGGAGCTTCCAGACCTATCTGACCAACACGTGTGGAGGACGACACAAGATTAAGGACCTGACCCCCAATCCCATCCTGAGGGGCTGCGTGCTACGGTGAGTGCCCCTCTTTAGCGCTGTTGGCCGCTGCTGTTTCCCGAACTCAGTGCTTCTGCTCCAAGCTGATGTGCGATGAGTTGCGTACAAAGTTCTACACGTTGCTGTTTTATGAGTTCATGATGATAACTTGAGTTGGGGAAGCACTGTATTAACAGGGAACATCAGTATTGGTAATTGGAAGTATTGCTGTTCTCCCGGGAAACAGAGGCACGTCAGTCGTCAAGAGACACGTCAATAGTCAAATTAGCCCTAAGGGCGTCTTCACAATGCTATTTCGATTGTTTGGTCCGCACCAGGCAATAAAATTGTTATTATGTAGCATATACACTCCAGTGTGGTCTGCTTTCTCACTGGCAAATAAACCAGAATTGGTCCGATTGATGTTTCATCAATGTTCACCTTCTGGTAGAAATAAATGCCCATTTTGGGGTCAGCTCGATATTCCCCAACACCGCTGTTCCCCTGGGAAACATCGATAACTCCAATTTTGAAAGGTACTGCTGTTCCCCGTACCTCTGCTCCCCAATGCCTCTGTTTCCCAGGAGAATACAGTACTGATGTTTCCTGTAAATACCACGGGCCATTCTCATCCCAAGTTATAATCATGAACTCATAAAACAGCAACAGTAGCCTATAACTTTGTAAGCAACTCTCTGCACATCAGCCCGGAGCAGAAGCACTGAGTTCAGGTAACAGCAATAAAGACACAGGAGCACTCACCAGCCCCACAGGACAGGGCTGGGGGTCCGGTCCTTGGTCTTGTGCCATCCTCCAGGCACGTTGATCAGATAGGTCTGCAAGCTTCGTCCTCCATGTGCTGGTTCCAGACGATGGCGAGCAAGACCCGTGCATAAAGGACTGGGTCCGAGTGGTTTCATGCTCATTTGAGCCCAGCCTGAACCAAAGCTGCTCCCTGCTGGTTCAGGAGTCTGGTTTGGATCTAGTCAGACTGTAGCGTTTCTCACACTAGGCTAAAAGCAGGGCATTTTTGAAGTTGAATCAATTGAATAGACTATTGTCTATTGCCATAAAATTATTTGGTTAATTAATAGCCTAAAATAACAAAAGCTGGTTGCTACACGAACACGGGGAACACTGGGACCTCTGTGCGCGCAGGTCCTGGTGTTCGAACATAGGTACAAACCCCCAATTTTGACTCACTATGGAGGAACACGTTTTCACATGCTCTGATCTTCATGTATTACATTCTCTATATTGCCCATTGTTGGCAAAATATCTATTTCAGAAATGAGTCGCAGCTATGTCTGAAGAACAATCTGTTATTGCATTGGAGTCACATAGCGTGTCATTTCAGGCAGAGGAGACGCGTAACCCCTCCCATGATGCATTTCGAATAGTTCATTTGGACCAACTGTCTATGGTTTGGACCCGTGTTCGCATTCACACCTACAGAGTTTGGCATTTGGTGCGGAATCAATCAAGTGGACCGAGACCTCAAAAAAGAGGTGTGGATCCAAGTGTGACTGATGCTTTCTCACCAACGAAAACAAACTGAACTAAGAGCTTTTGGTTCAAATGGATCGGTTGGTGCGCACCAACTGCTGACAGTGTGAAAGCAACTCAGGAAACTTTACTCCAGTTTCTACAACTACTTTCTTACACATCCCACTATTGATTGAAAAGTAACAAACACATAACAATGTCAAAAGCTTTCATTGGCTCTGCATGTGTTTCTGTGGTAACCCAAACACCACATTAACAGACAAACATTCAGAAATATGAGCAGCTGTTTGAGCCGTGGCTGACCTTATGTGTAGAAGCACTTGTTTGCATGCCACAAGGATATTTATAGAACAACAAATTGGACAGGCTGAAATTGTAGACTGTGTGTTTGTGTATGTGCACCATGCATGTATGCGTTCACGCTTCATAAATGTAACCTCATTCACTGTCCCCTCATCTGTCTCAACCAAAAAGAAAATTACAGGCAATGAAACATGTCCCAAATTATTATAGGTTATTATCAGTTCAGCCAATAGACCATTCTCAGCTTTTGTCAGTGATCACATGATTTTCACGTCAGGGATGCTCATGGGAGGCACAAATAAACCATACTCCTACCCGGTGCTTTTTCGTCACAAAAAAGTTATGGTACATTCCTGTTGTGCGTTTGGGTGTACCAATAGACATCCCAAGGAGGGGGGTTCATTTTATAGACTGCCTACTGACCCTGAAGGATGCACTAAATGGGTATCTGCAATTGCTGGAAGCCCTCGCAGGGCTCCCATGTATGTAGTCAGCACTTTGTCGATGGTAAATTGGGTTAAGGAAGATAAAAATACATCTCAATTAGATGTCCATCTTGTCTATGTAGTATGGTTTGCTTATGCCTCCCGTGACTGCGAACAATCCTGATGTGAAAGTCACATGATTAGTCACGAAAGCTGAGAATGGTCTATATCCTTGTGAACATATAAATTGTTGTTATAAAACTATTAATTGTTCATAGTTGGCCCAAAAAGTATTTTTTAAACAAAGCTTTCACAAGTTTTCGGCACCTATAGTGTTACAGCTGTTACTGTAGTTAAATAAATGATAAATAACAGCTACATAACACATTTGGAGAGGTTTTGTCTTATTTTAGGAAATGTAGGTCATTCTTCATCTCTGTATTGGTATCAATTCATATCAAATATGGGCAGATACTTACTTAAAGTTACAGTGTGAAAATTGGTATTGGAACTGTTTAGATCACTACAAAAATGTTCTGAAATGCAGTGATCCTCATATTAGTTTGGCAGTTCTTATCTCAAATAATGTACCCAGTAAACGGAAAGTTTAAAACATAAATTGTAAATTACAATGCTTGTCAAAAAATTGCTAGAAGATATTCTGGCCTACTGTTACTTTCATAATGAGACCACAGGAAGCTGACGTTTGTCAGATCTGAGTCACGGTAACATGAAAGAGTAGTCAGATATGTCATAGTGCAATCCCCCTCCACAACAAAACTAATTTCAGTGGTCGCTATTTTAAATACAGCACCTAAATATGCAACAACCTGCATGCACATAAAATACTAGTAATTAATTGTAGCTTATATGGCTAACTTACAACACTTGTCATCTTCATCTGCAGCAGCAACTGTAGATACTCCTCAAAGGGACTTAAATTCTCTTCTTTCTTGCACTCCACCTCTCTCTCCTCTTGCTCCTCATTATCTTTCACCGAGAGAACATTGTCCAGAAAAATAAAAAACTCACTCCTTCTTCTCAACATGTTTTCTCGCTGTGTTAAGTGAAGTCAGAGAATAAAATGTATTCCATCAAAATTACAAAGCAGTCTATCAAACTCTGCTGTATTGAGAAAGACTGTGGAAGTTGCAAAACGTAATAAAATGGCGTCTAATTAATCTGATTATGCCTTCTAGTGACCACCATCGTCACCCAATAGGACCCTTCCATTTACAGGATTATTTTGGCTGGGCTAAGAAAATACAAATTAGCCATTGTTCTTGATAATCTGTTTTGTTCGTATCAAAGGATATAGCTGTTTAAATCTTACATAATACATTCTCGGGGTTGAAGGCTGCCACAATATACCATAGCATATCAGTTACATCAATTGAAGTCACTGGATGCTTTCCAGTTTCCCTCTTTGATCCACCATCTTTCCACTTAAGAGCATGAAAGAACTTTATGAAAAAGAACAGGTGTTACATAGGCTAAATGAAATATAATATGAGGAGTAATCGACTTATGGAGATGAACATATTTATTCAAATGGCGAAAATGTTTGTTTTGTTTTTGGTTACTGTAAAGGGCATAGCTGTCCACTACATGTACATAGTCTGCATGTTTTAGGTGACTGTCATGCCTGGGCATGATCTGAAAAACATGTCGTAAGTCACACATCTTTGGAGCAACCTAAACCTAAACATGATCATTTGGTGTCCCAATTGCAGGCTACATTTTTTTCTAAAAATGTAATCTTTGACGCCATGTGAATGAGGAAAAAACATCAAAACAAACATCTCTGAACACATTATTATGTGTGTGGGAAAGACGATGGGGCCAAATGAAAGATCTAATGTGAAACATGCACTACCAGACATATAATTAAAAGAATAACTTGTCAGATTTTGACTTGGATTAGGGTTACGGTTCACATTTACCAAATCAAATTTAGGTATATCAAAAGTATTTCTACACTCATCAATGTCTCCTGAAAATGTCTGGACAATCACATTGCAAAACAGACAAGTTTTCATCATTGCCATGATTTAGATGTGCATAGGTAATCTAGGTGAAGCATTTTTGGTGTCTATTCATTAAGATATACAAATAAAGAACTATAAGGAGAAAACAACTGCACATCTCATTTGAGTGATTTTCATTCTGTGGTTAAAGAATATAGGCTGAACAGTATACTCAGTGTATTTTAAATGTGAATCTGACCTTCCGCGTCCTCCACCTTTAAAATGCCCTTATGCAGAACAGCACTACTCCATTAGCTGCTACAGAGGAACTGTATATCTGTCACTTAATAAAGAACAAGCAGCACTTACAATGTGTAGTACAACACGGCAATAATTAGACCAGGACTCAATGATGATAAGTCAGAAAGACTGGCCTCAGATTTCCCATGCCACAGCAGAGATTTAAGGTTGACTTTACAAATAACAAGAGGCCACAGAGAGGCTAGAGATTATAAGTTAGAGTGGGAAGGATTGAGTCACCTTCTTATGGACAGGAATTCAGGCAATGCATACTCATATGTCTCATGTCAGCAGGAAACAGATCCTCATAGATACAATATTTTGCATTTTCCTCACCAAACTAATGATCCTATACCAGTCTAAAGACAAGGTCAAAAAAGGCACCACAATTGTAATGGTACTTCAACATGAAATTTGTCAAATGTCAAAATTTGTTACCACATTCTACATTTTTTATTAAAACAAAAGTTGTAAAATTAGCATCAAGCTACATAACTAGCATGTCTACCACATGAAAGCAGGTGGCTAGTGCTGAAAGAGTTAAAGAGGGGTACATATGTCTTATGACCCCACCAGCCCATAGAAAAGGAAACAGACTATCTCAGGTTTCGGTCTTGAAAGTACTGTATCTCCCTGGAGTTGAGCCTGAGAACAGTCTGAGATAGAGGAGGACATTAGAGGAGGAAATTCAGTCTAAAACCATTGAGCTCATTGTAACTGTTCCACACATTTGTTCCCAAATCTCACTGGTCTCAGTACGTGACTGACATCCACACAAGAAGAACTCAAACTTTGACTGGTGCTACTTCTGTGCCTCTGGGAAAGTTTGAGACATTATAATAACATGAAGAGAGTAGTGAGCACAATCAAATAATAGAAATCTCTTTGGCCATAAAACATTACAATTGTCCAAGATTGACATTAATATAAGAATCAGGAATTAATTAACTGGGGCCGTATAAAAGCTTGCAATTTCATGTAACAAAACATGTAGCCTGAAAGCCATGAGCAAAAGTTGCATTAATGTGTTCAGTGTTACAACAAACTATTGAGCAGTCAAAAAGACAAAGCAAAAATACAACTAAAATATAAATAAGTATCTTCTTCCAACATAATATTATAAGATATCAAACATGTTAAATTCATTGATGTTCCTAGGTTAGAAGAAAATGTCTACCTTAAGCTGTTGCTCCTTTACAAGTGTCTCAACTTTCTCCATGATGATCTCAGTAAAAACAGTGTGCGATAATCCTTACAATGAGGAACTACACAAACTATCATGTGTCCACCTTACATATTCAGCACATCAGAGAACTGAAAGATGTTGATGTGTGTCAAATGGAAAAGTGAAATAGCCCCTTACACATATCAAGTAAAACTCTATTTAAAGTTTCAATGTAGTGTGTGGGGGGACCAACCAACCAGCTGTCCAATTCAACTTGCATGCCACTGGCTCTCATAATGGCACCTCACTTTCAACTATTGGCCTATACTGGTGACACGAGCCCCAAACGGAAATACTTTGAAGATGCTGTGGTTACAGCTTTCTACTTCCGTTTAAGCTCAGTTAACCTGATTTAGACAATTTTATTTGATAATTTACCTCCTTTGGACTTAGGACTTACTTATAATTTTATCATTTAATTTTTCAGTCCCTAGTTCCTCAGAGAAACAGTCACATGTTTCATCATGATATGGGACTTCCCACAACTGGCAGAACATAGCAGGACAAGTTTGAAAATAATAAATAGGAGAGACTGGCTTTATTATTTAACAACTGTTGCAATAAATATGGCACATTTGTAAACCACATTCAAAGCATCAGTGCTGATGGTTTCTTGTCAAAGCAACACATGAATGAGCACAACACCAGACTGGCAAGGAGAACAGAAAAAAACATTATGTTACACTACTCATCCTTTTTGGACGAACTCAATGCAAGCAGTTAGAGGCAACCATACATACTGATTTGGAAATTGTATATTCTTCAAAGTTAAACTGTAGTGTAGCTATATTTTATGCATTCAGCATTCAGAAATTGTCTTTGACTTCATTTCCTGTGCACAAAACAGGATGGACGATGATAATCGAGGATGATATGATTTTGTTGTTTTGCAATCACATGGTGACAGTTAAAAGAATAATAATAGAAGAATAAATATATGTGAATCTAAAATTGCCAATAACTTAATGAATTTATAGTGGCAAAGAGTTATTACAGTGCAGGTAAAATAATCTCTTTGCATCACTGTGTCACTGTATCACTCTTGCATGAAAAGACACGTGCCTCGATCACTCCAAAGCATCTGGTTATTATAAGCTACACTGAAAACTGCCAGTGTTTTTCAGAGGCACCCTCGACTAAGTAAGTTTTGAGTGACTCCAAAAGACTAAGACCTCGGGAGCAATTTTACTAGGTATATTACAGTAAAATAATGCTGTAAGAACTACTGTAAAGTAAGAACTATTATGAGACTCTTAATATGTGAAAAAATTAAAGTAATGTTTATCATTTTCATCTTGCCTCAAACCAGCACTGTTAGAAATAATAAAACGTGATTGGTTTACAGATCCTTTTTAATACTTTTGAATATGTATGTTTGAATATGGTAAAATAAATAATCTGAACAAGTTACAATTATTCCCAGTGGGTGAAAAAACAGATTCATAGCTCAATGTCAACAGTGCCACAGAGGGCCAAAAATGTACAAATGACAATACAAGAGTCATACAACTGCCTATTAACAGGTTGTAAAGCTAGAATGACACTACTCTGCAATTTCTCTATACTATATAGACTATATAGAAGAAGACTATGTTTGACTCTGGTTCATCAGGGCTCTCTAGGATGTGTCACCACTGTCAGGCATACCAGGTTGTAATAAAACAACCAGAAAGGTGACATCATGGCGGAGGAATCTATCATTTGAGTGTGCTTTTGTTTTAGGCCAAATAAAATACCAGGAACTAATACCCCAGTATTTCCCCTTGTAAGCATGCAGCGCGGTGCAGTGTAAGAATCGACATGTGCTATCATCGGGAAACAAGTGTGACAGCCAACCAAAAACTCTTAATCCCACCATACAGATGGACATCACGGCGAGGCTGTGTGTTATAAGGGGGTGTGTGCTAAGCACGATTTGAAAAGCTTAGATGTCAGATAACATGTATGTGATGCTGCTGTCCATTGTAATAACACGTTACTTCTCCTCTGCCAAAGGCAAAAGTAAAATAATTCAGTCAATCAACACTGGCAAATTAGCCTTAGGTTTGCTAGCTTCACAAGAACAGAGAGAGCCTGGGCGGCTGCATTAGCGGCCATAATTCACCCTCCGTTTGTTTTTGGGTTTTGTTTTGGGGTTTTTTGCCTGGGAACCGATCAAATCCATTTAAGTCTATTTGTAGGTAAATGACACACATGTGCAACAATGCTCACCCATAGCTCTGTCCCCCAGCTCATGGTTTCAGTCCGATGTTCCTGGGATAATCCACTACTCGTGAGATTCTTGTCCAAACCCACCAAAGCAGATGTGATTTTCTATCGTCTTCAGAGCTCCGTACAGCGTTACTTTATGGGCTCTTTGCCTGTCAGCCACCGTAAATACTCCTGTCCCCGTTGACTTCTACCGTTTCATCATCGTGTCTGATACAAGATGGCTATGAGCTGCTGCATAATCTTCAAACAGGACAGCGTTGCGCGCACCCCTTTCGCCTCACTGACAGCTGCTCTAGCGCGCTCACTGTCGTCAGCCCGGCCTACAGAAGAAAAGCTCGGCGGGGGGTGTCACAGACACTGCAGGCCCGTCCAATAAAGCTTTTACTTGCACTCGCTATCTATTTGGTGTATCTGAACTGACCAACGAGGCGAGGGGCCCTGCTCTGCTTTCAAATGTTGTTTGAATGCCGGAGTAACATGGGGGTGGTGGTCGTGGTGGGAGGTTCAAAAAGGTCACCACCCCATGGCAGATGTTTCACTGAATACCCCCACGAGATAGGCTCTATTCAACCGCTGGGCAGAAACCACTGGCAGAAGGCAGCGCGGCTCTTTCTAACTGCCGTCAACCGTAGCCTATGGTTTATGGTTTGTTTAAAGTGAAATATATATTTTTATTGTAGAATATTGTAGCAGAAAGCTCTCGACTTTAAGGACAGTATAGACCTACAAGATATACTTTATTCAGTACTTTTGGGAGTACTGCCATCTTGTGGACTTTACATGCAAACTGTTTGCACATATTCATTTAAATTAGAATATTTTCTTTTTTTTTCTTTTTTTTTTTTTTTTTGCTTTATTTATATGAGCAATAATGCAAGTCGAATTAATTCTTCCGATAGTGTGCAATAATGTGTCTGGTTGCAGACCATGTAGTTTGCCCGGGGACTGCAGATGGGAAGAAGCAAGTCAATAATAATAATAATAATAATAATAATAATAATAATAATAATAATAATAATAATAATAATAATAATAATAAATGAATGAATAAATAAATGAGTAAATAAATAAATACCTCCTCCTCCTTCTAGTAATAATTTATAAAATAAAAATAATAATAATTTAAAAATCTAAATAATAATACTTATGGTAGTTATTAGTTATGAAAAGAGCAACACTGTAACTAAAACAGATTAGGTGAGTGGGATCACCAAATCCAATTAGACCTGTCATAGCTGAGCTTTTTAAGCGGCTAAGCAGTAATTAGCAGTTCAATGGTTACCATTAAACAGAAATAAATACATAAATAAAATAAATCTGCGCTGTCCAGTTGTGGTTGCCTATCCGGAAATGAAAGGGGAAAGCTGGTGACGACATGACTCCACCTCATGATGCCATTTAGCAACAGATGAGCAGCGGGACATAACGCTACATGTTCGTTTGGGACTGCCTCTGAGAAAATACCACGTTGTCTGGTTTTATCCCCGGGACTGTAATGCTCGCGTTGGCCGTTTTTTTTGCACCGTAGCCGGGGTGTGTGGCTGAGCAGTGTCCGCGTATTCAGCGTGTGTTTGTGTCGCCGCTGCCCCTGACTTTCACTGGAGCGCTATGGATGTGCTATGGATGTTGCCCCTGCTGCTGATCCCACTGTTGATGTGGACCAGCAGCACATTTGTTTTTTATTTTAAAAAGTTTTTCTACGTTGCATGGATGATGTGTTTGGCTCTCTTGGCTATCCCCCTGTGCATACTGAAAAGCGGGGGAAGAGACATTGAAAATATGAGGTGAGTTTGCGTGCATAATACAGCTCATAGCGCCATCTGACAACTAGCCACCACTGCTAGCAAGCTAACAAATATTTAAAACCATGTTGCTACTTGATTATAGTATTGGCTGTAACGCGTATAATGTTGCCGTGATATCTCAACAAGCTTACATTAATTATAAAGTGGACAGTATGTGAATGCATTTTTAATACATACACATGCTAACATTAGCCCCCTTCTCCATAACGTTACACAAGTTTATCGCGGGCTGCTAATTTAACACATGGGTTATATATCTGGTAAGTGAAGTCACGACACCAGTCATGCCAGCTGTAATTACAATTTTGAGTCAAAGGAAGGTTTGGTCGACATGTGCTTGCAGTTGGTAAACATGTCTACTCAACTTTAAGTACTTTTTTATGTTTATATTGGTGTAACTCTGAACAGTAGGCTGCAGGCTACAGCATCTTGATCGGGTAGACACTATCATTATGTATTAATAGTATTCTTTATTTCGGTTCACGGTTTAAAAGAAAAACTGAATACAAAAAAAAACAAAAAAAAAAAAAACATACAGAACACCCAAATTAGTCCATAAAGTTCATTAAAAAGTGTGGAATTTCTGTGCCCAGTGCTTTGTCAGAGCAGGTGTAACGACATGAACTCATATCATTAGCTCGTATCATAAACTCATAATTTTCTTCACTGATGACGTTTTGAACTGGTTTGTTGACCATTTAGTGCTTGTTTTCTACATTAGGTGGAGTTTTTATGCTTATTACAGCAATAGATATTTGACTCATTTTAAATGCTTGTTTGCAAACACACGACATTACAAGTTATGTTAAGATAATTTCATGTTTAAGAGAAAAAGGAGAATATCTCATGTTTATTTCTTCAGTACATTACATCCAAACTGATTTCCCCACTGCACTAGAAATAACTATCCCATGGTCACCTTACCCATTGTGGAGGTGTCATGTTGCACCTGTGGACTAATCTGTCAGCGCAAAGGTTATCTGGACTTGTTGACCATTACAAAGTGCTTGAGAGGGGGCCACTTCCACCATTATAATGGGTGAATAGAATTTCAACAAATGATACTAACATACCAAACTTATTCCCTCACCAACAATGATGGAAGTGCTGCAACACTGGCTGGGATGTTGCATAACTAGTGGCTTTTGTACTAGGTTGACTATGTTATCATTTCACTGGTGTGTTTAAAGATAACGTAGATAGTTCTTTTGGTGTAAAGGTTATTGTTGTATGAACTCAGCATTATCAGTTCAAGAATGTGTAAGCAATTGAAACATGTCACTAGTATTGAATATATTCGAAATAATAATGTTTGTTTTTATTGCAAAATAAAGGAGCCTTAACTGTTTAGCCATTCCATGTTATATAATATTATTTATGAAGTCAAGATTTAAAGAACAAAGCAAGTAACAGCCATCTGAGGTCAATGTTCCACTGAGGAGATCCAACTGGTGATGTCAGTATCTTTATAGCCTTATCTTATCTTGTCTTGAAAGCTTTATTTCTTTGAGTTAAATCATTTTTATATACCTGATTACATTTTCATTTATACCTAATAGGAACACGTAACATTATTTGCTTAAAAACAGTTTTCACCATGAGCTGAAGTGCAGATAGTTAGTCTGAAAGCTTATTAGAGCATCATAATATTAGAAATAACCACAAGCTCCAAATACTAACATTGCCTAGATCCATTTTTCACAAATGAAATCTATTTTTAGAAGTCCTTTCAGTAGCTTCATAGTCACTTGTCTTTGCTCAAAACATGTATTGAAATATTTTGTGAAAGTAACTATAATTATCTCCCCCAGGATCATCCGCTTCCTGGTCCGACATGTAAAGTATTTCCTGGGTTTACGTTTCGAAGTGAGCGGCTGGGAACATCTGCAGACAGAGGGACCCTATGTCATCATCTCCAACCACCAGAGCTCTTTGGATGTATTGGGTAGGTCTAATGAAGGGTGTTATTGCCATTCCATCCATAAAACTCTATATTCTCTTTTTTAATATGGCATGTGACAAGGTTTCCACCCAAATAATAGGAAAGGATGCTCCAGTCAGTACCATGAATGGCACTTCTTAGAGAGTTCTAATGAGAGCACCACTGCTGACCCGAATGAGGTCACTGACATTGTGTTACAGGAGGATGTCTTTACACAGCAGAGGCCTAAACAGAAAGTGCTGACCTTAATGAGTTACTTAGTTTTGTAGCCTCTGGTGGACTCTCTGGTTTGCTTTATTCAACATGCACACCCTTTGATGTTGTAATTTTTGTTGACTTCTTTGTATGGAAGGGGGCAGTGAAATAGTGCACGGTTTTCTGAGCCAGTGATGATTTGGGTAAACTCAAGGCCAAGGCACTGACAGCAGAAGAAGAGCTGGGCATCTAATTAGCAGTAGAAAACTCCACATGAGTCTGATTGGGTGTTGGAAGTTGCTATGCCGACTGCTATGCCCAGCCGTTTGTAGCTGCTACCCTACAGCTGATGTGGAAATGGCTCAGCTGGGTTGGATTGAGACTGTGTATTTTTGCATATAGATTGCTGCATACTTCGATTTACATTACACACATACAAAAGTTTTCAACCTCATCTGCTAACCAGTCTAGAGCTTTATTTGTTAGTCTTGTGTGTTAGTCTTGTCATGATCAATAAAGCATTCATAAATATACTTGGTTTTCCTAGGCTTGATGGAGATCTTACCTGATCGCTGCACTATGATTGCAAAAAAGGAACTCATCTATGCTGGAACTGTCGGGCTGGTCTGCTGGCTTGGTGGTATCGTCTTCATCAACCGCAAAAAGACGAGTGATGCCAAAAGTGTCATGGCAGATGCAGCCAAGACAATGTTGGAAGATCAGGTATGTGCATCTCATATCTAGATATGGTCCTCCTGTTTGTAATTAAAATAAGGCTGTAGCAGTGACAAACCTAAATGGCAATTAGGCTTTACATAAGTTTACACTCTTTTCCAATCACTTTGTCCTATAGATTCGTCTTTGGGTGTTTCCAGAAGGTACAAGGAACCAGAATGGAGATCTTTTGCCATTCAAAAAGGGAGCCTTTCACCTAGCAGTGCAGGCACAGGCAAGTCTGATTCCAATTTATGAATCATTCTCAATCTGCAGCATAAAATGTTTTCATTTTTATTTATTGTATTTGTTTATTTCGGATCCTGATTGATCTTTACAACAGGAAAGGGTGTCTTAATTTTAGAAGTAGTAGTACTTTTGGAGACAGAAGAGGGCGCCAGAAACCACTCTAAAAACACACACAAAAAAATTTATATAACATTCAGTTCAACCTTTTTTAAATACTACTGTGATTTATTTAAAATAATGTTTTGTTCTTTGTTACTTTATCTTAATCTTAATCTTTTATCTTTATCTTTATCTTAAAATATCTTAAAGTATCTTGTGTTCCAAAGCCCAGGTGGAAGACATCAACATTTTGATTGGAAAAGCCTTTCTATAAACCAAAACATTGTTCAGGCTAATGTTGGTGGGTGTAATTAAATCAGTTTAAAGTACTAGACCGTATATGTGATAAAAGGTAATAAAATAACATCTGGGCGTAATTATCCATAAAGGGACTTTAAACCTGTTTGTGTAAAATAAATGTTTTGTGTTTGTCAAAAATAAATCTAAATATTTAAGCACTTTTGTTAGTAGCAGTGAAATGTGTGTTATGGTGTGTATGGTATGAGGTTATTTGTTGTCTCCAGTCAGGACAAAATGTTATTTTACCTGTTAGCGTATTAACACAAGTTTGTTAGAGTGCGTGTTCATTGTGTAGGAGTTAAACCTGCTTCTTTAAACCTGCTTCAGACTGAGCAGAAGCAGGACAACCCCCAAGGGGGAGGCACGTTTGGCTTGGCTCGTCAATTGAACAGCCACTCAGGCCTCGGGAGAGCCACTAGACGTCTATCAACAGCAAATAAGATTAAACCTGCTTTTGTCACACTCATTTTTGAAAGTTTGTTTTGAGGATAGATTCAGTCTGTGCCTTAGGTCCTGTTGCCATGACACACTGCACAGTTTAATTTGTGTGTTTTATTAAATTAGGATATGGCAGAACAAGTCAAATCTGTTTAATAAATGATTGCAAATGTCAATACACATTTTCCATTCACCTAAACAATGAGGGTCTCTTGACAGAGGTCACTGTAATATTATCATTTGTGATTATAAACATTCGAAGTCAAAAGCATGGTTTACATTCTTTTCTGCTGTCATTGTTCTCCAGGTACCTCTCATACCTGTGGTGTTCTCTTCGTACGGCAATTTTTATCTACGGAAAGAAAAGCAGTTCAAATCAGGTGACTCATGACAAACCTTTTCTTTATTTTCTTAAAAGTAATTTTTCTTTCTGTGTATATATCCATTTTAGAAGGACACAAAACATAGGTTTTGATCAAATTCAACCTCTGAGATACATTTTTTAATCAACAGGAACCATCCGATTGAAGATTCTTCCTAAGATTGAGACAAAGGGCCTGACATCAGACAACGTGTCAGATTTGTGTGACAAATCCTTCAATGTGATGCGCTCTGCTTTTCTGGAAATCTCTCCCTCCGTATCACAGAGCAACGGGCCCATGAGTCACTGAACATTCTCATTGTCCCTTCCTCCTTCTGGTGTACTCGCCTTTATCCCACTGACGCCCCTGCAGCCCCAGGTTGTCTTCATATTTGGACAAACATGATGGAGAGTTCCTGTCATGAGTCCAGTAGACACCCGGCCCAGTGCGCCACAGCACAGTTGGTCCTGACCCTCAGCAGCATTGCCCTGTGCGCTGTGAGGAGTGACGGACAGCAAGCCGAACTATGCGGATATGTGTTCATCATTAAGCATGCCTTTTGGATTGCTTCATCCACCCTTCATCTTTGATTTATTGTCTTACATTGACTCTTTCTGGGCCTTGTCTATAATGCCTTTGCGTCTTCTGTTTTACAATTAATTGCTATTTTTGTTCTTCTCATGCTGATTAATTTAAGTTTTATTTCGATGCTGATATGCACAAATTTACATAATATCACATCGCCTTACTTCACTGTATTATTTGTGTTGGACTGCTGGTCCTGTTTGCATTTCCTCAATGAGCAAAGTGTTTATTCTTGGCCCACGTCTCCATTTTAGCTTTGCTTTTTACTTTTTGATAAATAGTTGGGAGATAACTATGAAATTTGAGGAAGATTGTGGCCTCCATCTGTACTGATTTCATGAACATTTCAGTGATGTGTATTATTGGTGTTTCAATGTGCATTCATTCATACTGTCGTATCTAAAGCTCACAAATAACCTTCCTTGTAGTTATGTGAAACAGCTCCGTATTATGTATATTTGTTATATTTATTTTTTGTTCTTTTTTATTAAATATTGTCAGAAATTCCAAATTAATCTACTCCAGAAGTGTCAAAAAGGAAGTGCAATGTCTTTGTTTTAGCAGTACTTTTCCAAAGTGCAAGTTTTCTGCTGTGCCATGATAGTGTTTTGAAGGACACAATGCTTAGAAACATAACTCATCATTAAAATTGTACTATGATATTCTTTATTATTCTACTGACTGACATCATTTCCTACGTCTGCATTAGGAGGGTTACCTGTATACATGTGCATAATGATTTCCCTTTTTCAGTTATTATTGAACAGGTAAACTAACAGCAAAGAACTAATAATACTCATGTATTTTAATGAAATGTGAATGATCTTATCTTAAAGTATTGGAACGACTTGATGTAGAAATTTTGGCCTTAAGACTGATTGGTTTTTGTAGCACTTTTATGTTTTCTGTTCTTGATAATTTGCATTATTTACAGACAAAGTTATTTTAAAGAGATTTAACTGCTACTCTTATGGGTCATGTTTTATTTGACTGCCTTCATTTTTTTGCATAGTGTCACTGACCTCCTTGTTTTGCCCAAAATCCATACAAGAATGTAATTACATATGGGATATTACTGTACTCTAGAACTCTACTCTAGAAACTTTAGCATCATGTATTCTGGCTTTAGATTGTTAAATGGACTTAATTAACATTACAGATAGACATCTCTTGTTGCCCATGTTTGCAATAGTTACAATTAACCATATATTCATTCTACTCAAATTACTTATTTATGATCCTGATATATCTACATTTGACTGCTTAGTTCTGCCGTGTGCCAGAAGCGAGAATCTTTAGCCCTTTGCTTTAATCTTGGCTTAATCAGGCCAGTAACTATAAAAACATTTCATTAATTTTATTATTATATTTATTTGGATTTTGTCTGGCAATTTTTTTGTGTGAATGTGAAAGGTCTACCAAATGCTATCTTGGTGAATTTATATCTAACCATAAATTTGTTTTTTGATTGGAGTGTATATTGCTTTATTTTCTTATCTTTATGCATTGATTTGTAATACAAGTGTGTGGTTATTTGTACATTGTTCATAGTTCAAACGGGTGGCTCCTGCTTCGTCCTGCTGGTTTGGGCACTTTGTTAAATAGAACACACGGTGACAATTTTAAATTATTCTGAAGTTTAATAGAGAATTTTCTCTGCTCAGTGAGGGTGGAAAATGTTCACCAAAGCTATAAAAGACTAACAGGTGATAGCTTTACAGGAATATTAAAAACAGATCTGACATCCTGCTGAGCCCTGTATGTGTGTGGTCCCATAGGTGCACACATGGTCTGTGCCCGTTGCCTATATAGTATCTGATTCTTATCGACGTTCTTAGGTTCACCTATACTAGGTAAACATGAATGCCTTGCTAAGGAATATGTAACAATAAAATGAATTTCTAAATATGTTCTGCTTTCTTCCAGGTTGTTAATAAAGTACCTATCTATTATTCGTCAGTCTATTTTATATATGCAACCATATTTGCATTTTACCCCACGTGGAATACGGACAGAAGTGGAGTTAATATGACTGACTGAGATTCAGGAGCAGGACCACACCTCAACCTCCCTCTCCTCTCCAGCGAAACACAGCTCACCTTGACCAAACCTCTAATTTCCTAGAAGCCTATATGTAGCAGCCTATCCCATCAACTCAGTTTGTCTCAGCTATAAGACATCTGTGAAGGAGGGTCCTGTACCAGCTGGGCCAGTTGATTGAGATAGAGCCCCCATCCCGAGTCTCAACCCAGCCACCTCTACCTCATTCATCTCATCAGTCATCAATAAATATCTCCACTGCATAATGTTGCTGTGGTCCTTGCTGGTGAAATGTTATAATATGAGATATTCTATCTATACAAATAGGAATATAAAGATCATGTCTGATTGATGATTTTATTACAAAATGTATCACAAAAATAGGTACAAAAGTTGGTGCAATGAGTAGTAACTACAGGTAATCATAATTTAAATAGATAAAACAGGTGCCTCCGTCTCCCCTGGACATTTTAGTGCCTAAAAGTAAACACAGCTGTACCAATGACATTGAAAACACAGTGGTTTGTTTGACCTCCATCTATAAGTACTGTTTTAGAAGCAGAGATCAGTGGTCCTAGATGTAATGTTGATTACAAAGTGTATCACAAGTTGTATTGATTATTTATTGCATTGATGACAAACAGAGATCATCTTCACTTGATTGGAGAGGTTCGTTGGTCCTCCTGGCAGGAACCTGAAGGAAAAAACATACTTTATAGGATATAGATGTTCTTGTTTTAGTTAGGCCCTGAAATGGCCAGCTATACTTACTTGCATGTTTTATGTATACCAATATTACTCAAGCAAATGTAACTGTATAATTGTAATATTGATACTATTAAATTATTAGTAAATGAATGTAATGTAGTGATCATTTGGGCTCACTGAAAAATGTAGGTTGCTTACATGTACCGAGTCTCTCCTCCAGGAAGCCAATCTGCTCACTCAAAGAGTCAATGCGATCAAGTTGCTGAAATGAGTATGACAATAATGTGGTTTTCCCTGACGAGCCCTCTTCTGCAGACAGTGGGAAGATACTGTTGTAGGGGGTCAGTACCATCTGTAGAGTCTGCAAAAATATTTATATAATTTTAAAAATCAAAACATATTCTTCAGTTGTAGGTGCCATTTTAGAAAATAACATTACCTTTTCTAAAAGCTCCACTCTGTTTCTAAGATTTTGTACTTCTTCTGTAACATTTTCCACCAGGTTAAGTCTTTCATCTGTAGAACGCACAAGCAAAAACAACCCCCAAATCCAAATGAACAAATTTATAACTGAAAATAATATACATTTAATTACATTATCTTATTCCAACATACTTAAACAAAATTGTGAGCACATTTTTCCCAGATGTGATTTGTTACATGGACATGTTGAGAAACAGATTGAGGTGAAATAGAAGGAGGAACAGAGGGGGAGCTGTCGATGATCCCCCGCAGAGTTGATAAACCTAGACTTATTAGACGGCCAAGAAAAGAAAGAAACATGCAGAAATCTGAGAGTCAAAAATGTAGTCCGTGACAGTTCAGGGCGGTCATGCACACACAGTTCTCGGGCCATCTCAAGCATGTGTTAGTTTGTAGTCTCTGATGTCTGCATATGAAACACATAATGGAATGTAGTCTGAACTTAGCAAAACACTCTCCCTAAATCTGAGAAATGCTGGTTCCAGAGGTTTCTTTGGTACAACTGTATGTGCTGAGACACATAATGTATCTTTTGTAACATAAAAAAATGTAATTTAAAGGAGCAGCAACCTGGTATTAGATCTATGCTGAAATATGCTGTATAGTACAGTATTCATTTGTTAAACTCAGTAAAACTCCCTACAGTTTCTCTTTCCAGACTACTCAAAGACAGTATTTTTAGAAAAGCATGCATTGACATTGTGCAACCCCCCCCCCCTTAAATCCACAAATTACAGGTATAGACTTCAGGACTGCTTCTTCTATAATACTTATTCACACCTAAAATCCCCTCATATTTAATCTGTATTTGGTCTAGTAATGTAATGAACAGATATATTTCTCTGTTATAGTTCAACACCAGAGTGAGCAAAGGGGCAAAGTGCATGGAGCTAACTGTGAAACGTGAACCACATTCAGGTACAGGGGTCTTTAATGCTACTAGTAATAAATGTTATAATGAACTTCATATTGACTTATAGAACTATGTGATCAGATGGCAGTTTTTTTTTACTCAGTGTAATGTTGCTTGGACACACAAATGCCCATTTTAGTAACATTGAACATTGATGTTTTGAACCAGTCGCAGTGCATTATTACTCACGGTACGAGTTGAGAGTGGCATAGCGCGTACCAAAAGTAATAATGAGCCGCAAACCTGGTCACTTTTCTGTCTTCTTTGCTGAAAAGTATCAAACATCATCACAGCATAATCTTCTGCAATATGCATGTTTACCCGTATGAGAGTGACCACCCACAGCAGGCTGGGAGGGAGATGGAGGAAGAGGAGGAGGAAGAGGAGGAAGGCTTTGACAGGAACGGCCGTCTCCTATCAACCTGAATCCGTCTCTGCACTCACACCGATAGCTGCCCGCGGTGTTCACGCACTTGTGAGCACAGGGCCGCTGTTCACTGCACTCATTCACATCTGCAACACAGCACACACTGTAAGAGAGTGGCGGACACACACCTGTCCTATTGGTGGTTGTGTATGGACAGTAATTATTTGGTGATTGCAGATAAGTAGTGAGAGCTTGGTAAAAGAAGTACCACACCTATGTGTTATGGAATGTTCTCAGTGTGTAGTTATGAATGGTGGTCCACGAAGGAACAGCTACAGTTAACAGCAGTTAACTGATGCATGTGGGGAATAAAGACTGATCACCATGGTGTCACTGGAGAATGTCGCCCCACCCGCTTGCTATGTACACACATGTATGGTACACAATGCAGTTTCTTCTTCTTTGAGACTGCATATAATCATCTGTTCTTAGCAAGAACATTCATACCACACATGGTATTAGTAAGTATTAAACAACAAGGAGCCATGCATTATGCAGTTTTAAAGCACAACACAGAGTTGTTAAACATCATGATGCACAACAGGCCATGGTATAATGAAAAATAAACATGGTTATACTGTTACATGCCCAATCAAATGTACTCTTTATACTCACTTATTCTTTCTCTAATGCTTCCATAATATTGAATAAGTAAGCTGTTTCATTGTGAATATGGCAGAAACAATTTCAGTGTAGTGCCTAGTGATATTTGGAACGAACATTTACGTGTATTACCTGTTTGACACTGGTAGCCTCTCCAACCCAATGGACAGGCACAGTGGTTGGGTTTATAACACGTACCACCATTCATGCAATTTTGTGCACACAAAGCTGTAAAAGATATAGACTATTTACAGACATGTACATATTTGAAAATGCTAGAATTCATTTTTATAATTACCTTGATTACAGTTGTGGGAATGAAACCTTTTCCAACCTGGACAGCATTCTGGGTAGAAATGTGAGTAAGGTGTTAATCTGGTCACCACCTTGTATGCCGTAGAGTATACTGTTCTGATAATGAAATGAAAAACATACAAAAGTATTTGTTGTAATCCAGAAATTTAAGTGTACTTTTGAGCTGTTTTTCATAAATGCAGTGGAATTACATTATACAGATCATTGCATGCTATGACGAAGATGTTTTGAGAAAGATTTTATATGATCCCTATAATATACCATGAAATGAAAATTGACAAGAATAATA